>NC_057735.1:1914132-1933537 GCF_004010195.1 Chiloscyllium plagiosum
TCAAGTGTGTATACTTCAACGCAAGGAGTATCAGAAATAAGGTGGGTGAACTTAAGGCGTGGATCGGTACCTGGGACTACGATGTTGTGGCCATCACGGACACGTGGATAGATGTGGGACAGGAATGGCTGTTGGAGGTTCCTGGTTACAGGTGTTTCAGTAAGATTAGGGAGGGTGGGAAAAAAGGAGGGGGGGTGGCATTGCTAATTAGAAATGGTATAACGGCTGTAGAAAGGAAGTTTGAGGGGGATCTGCCTCTGGAGGTAGTATGGGCTGAAGTCAGAAATAGGAAAGGTGCAGTCACCTTGTTGGGTGTTTACTCTCGGCCCCCCAATAGCAGCAGAGATGTGGAGGAACAGATTGGGAAACAGATTTTGGAAAGGTGCAGAAGCCACAGGGTCGTAGTCATGGGCGACTTCAACTTCCCAAATATTGATTGGAAGCTCTTTAGATCAAGTAGATTGGATGGGGCGGTGTTTGTGCAGTGTGTCCAGGAAGCTTTTCTAACGCAGTATGTAGATTGTCCAACCAGAGGGGAGGGCATATTGGATTTGGTACTCGGTAATGAACCGGGACAAGTGGTGGGCTTGTTAGTGGGTGAGCATTTTGGTGATGGTGACCACAATTCTGTGACTTTCACCTTGGTTATGGAGAGAGATAGGTGTGCACAACAAGGTAGATTTTATAATTGGGGGAAGGGAAATTACGATGCTGTAAGGCAGGATTTGAGGAGCATACGTTGGGAGCTTAGGCTGTCAGGGAAGGATGTGGTGGAAATGTGGAACTTTTTCAAAGAGCAGATACTACGTGTCCATGATATGTATGTACCTATCAGGCAGGGAAGAAATGGTCGTGTGAGGGAGCCTTGGTTGACGAGAGAGGTTGAATGTCTGGTAAAGAGGAAGGAGGAGGCTTACATAAGGTTGAGGAAACAGAATTCGGACAGAGCAGTGGAGGGATACAGGATAGCCAGAAGGGACCTGAAGAAAGGGATTAGGAGAGCTAAGAGAGGGCATGATAAATCTTTCGCGGGTAGGATGAAGGATAAACCCAAGGCCTTTTATGCGTATGTGAGAAACATGAGAATGACAAGAACGAGTGTAGGTCCGATCAAGGACAGTAGTGGGAGACTGTGTTTTGAGTCGGAAGAGATAGGAGAGGTCTTGAACAAGTACTTCTCTTCAGTATTTACGAACGAGAGGGACCGTATTGTAGAAGAGGAGAGTGTGAAATGGACTGGTAAGCTAGAAGAGATACCTGTTAGGAAGGAAGATGTGTTGGACATTTTGAACAACTTGAGGATAGACAAGTCCCCCGGGCCTGACGGGATATATGCTAGGATTATGTGGGAAGCAAGAGAGGAAATTGCAGTACCGTTGGCAATGATCTTCTCGTCTTCACTGGCAACGGGGGTGGTACCAGGGGACTGGAGAGTAGCGAATGTTGTGCCCCTGTTCAAAAAAGGGAATAGGGATAACCCCGGGAATTACAGGCCTGTTAGTCTTACTTCTGTGGTAGGCAAAGTAATGGAAAGGGTACTGAGGGATAGGATTTATGAGTATCTGGAAAGACACTGCTTGATTAGGGACAGCCAGCACGGATTTGTGAGGGGTAGGTCTTGTCTTATTGAATTCTTTGAGGAGGTGTCCAAGCATGTGGATGAGGGAAGAGCAGTGGATGTAGTGTGGCATTTGATAAGGTTCCCCATGGTAGGCTTATGTGGAAAGTCAGGAGGCATGGGATAGAGGGAAATTTGGCCAATTGGATAGAAAACTGGCTAACCGGTCGAAGGCAGAGAGTGGTGGTAGATGGTAAATATTCAGCCTGGAGCCCAGTTACAAGTGGAGTTCCGCAGGGATCAGTTCTGGGTCCTCTGCTGTTTGTAATTTTTATTAATGACTTAGATGAGGGAGTCGAAGGGTGGGTCAGTAAATTTGCAGATGATACGAAGATAGGTGGAGTTGTGGACAGTGAGGAGGGCTGTTGTCGGCTGCAGAGGGACTTAGATATGATGCAGAGCTGGGCTGAGGAGTGGCAGATGGAGTTCAACCCTGCCAAGTGTGAGGTTGTCCATTTTGGAAGAACAAATAAGAATGCGGAATACAGGGTTAATGGTAGGGTTCTTAGTCAGGTGGAGGAACAGAGGGATCTTGGGGTCTATGTACATAGATCTTTGAAGGTTGCCACTCAGGTGGATAGAGTTTGTAAGAAGGCCTCTGGAGTATTATCGTTCATTAGCAGAGGGATTGAATTCAAGAGTCGTGAAGTGATGTAGCTGTACAGGACTTTGGTTAGGCCACATTTGGAGTACTGTGTGCATTTCTGGTCGCCTCACTTTAGGAAAGATGTGGGAGCTTTGGAGAGGGTGCAGAGAAGATTTACCAGGATGTTGCCTGGAATGGAGAATAGGTCGTACGAGGATAGGTTGAGAGTGCTAGGCCTTTTCTCATTGGAACGTCGAAGGATGAGGGGTGACTAGATAGAGGTTTATAAGATGATCAGAGGAATAGATAGAGTAGACAGTCAGAAACTTTTTCCCCAGGTACAACAGAGTGTTACAAGGGGACGTAAATTTAAGGTGAAGGGTGGAAGGTATAGAGGGGATGTCATGGGGAGGTTCTTTACCCAGAGAGTGGTGGGGGCATGGAATGCGCTGCCTGTGGGAGTGGCAGAGTCAGAATCATTGGCGACCTTTAAGCAGCAATTGGATAGGTACATGGATGGGTGCTTAAGCTAGGACAAATGTTCGGCACAACATCGTGGGCCGAAGGGCCTGTTCTGTGCTGTATTGTTCTATGTTCTATGTAGGACTCACACAAAGGTAGCTATGAAACCAGACACTGGGGGAACAGCTGTCCTTCATTGATGGAGGAGAGAGATTGGCAGGGAGACTTGAGCTTTCAGGGAGGGGCTTCCTCAGGACTCTGTCAGCACTGTGTTACAGACACATGGCTTTTACACATATGTAGCTTTCCCTGAACTATGTCATCGCTGCATTGACATCAACCCTGGGGAAAATCTGGTGAATGGCATGCCTGCAGCTAAAAACCAGAGAGAGGAGTGTTCATCCCCACCCGATGTGCTGTAATGTGCCGCACTGCGCCAGAATGATTACTGAGGCAGGAATGTAGACAGTTGGACTCCTCAACTTGGCCTAACAAACCATGACTGAAGCTGACAGTCCACACGGTAACACAGAGTCACTCACATTCCCTTGTGGCTTCATCATTTAGCCTCCCTCACACCTCCACATGCTGTTCATCTGGACCAGGGCACCAACAAAACTTGTTTCAAACCTTTCACATCTTGCCTGTCTTTGCCACAGCAAGTGGTTGAAGCCGAAATGTAGAATGTTTTCAAAAAGAGTTTAATATAATGTGGAGGTGCCGGGGTTGGATTAGGGCGGACAAAGTCAGAAGTCACATGACACCAGATTATTGTCCAACAGGTTTATTTGAAACCACAAGTCACTGCACTGGATGAAGGAGCCACTCTCTGAAAGCTTGTGATTTCAAATAAACCTGTTGGTCTATAATCTGCTGCTGTGTGACTTCTGAGTTAGATTTAACTCTGAGGGCTAAAGGAAGCAAAGGGTATGGGTAGGAAGTGGGATCGGGGAATGAGATGATCAGCCTTGATTAAATTAAATGACAAAGCATGCTCAAAGGGCCGAATGGCCTGCTCCTGTTTTTGATGTTTCCTCAATGCCCCTTGTGTAAGTGGGAGAATCACTGTATGATCGACTGCAGTCTGTGTGAGATGGGTACACACAGTGCTGACAGGGTGTGAGCTCTAGAATTCCCACCCAGTAACACTGAAGGAATGACCTAAGTCAGTCAGGAATGGAATTTAAAATCAACAGCGTTTCCCAGAGTGGATTGAAGCTGCGCTCCTTTTACCTTCCACTGAAATTCACGGCAGCTGACCTGATTATATCAGCTTCCTATCGGGATTCGAACTCTCCCTCCGCACAATGAAGATCATTGTGATCATTTACTGCAAAAAATCCTTGAGATCAGTGTCACCCAAAGTGGGGCAGGCTGTCAGCTCCCTGAGGGGGGGAAGGGTCACAAGCTGAAATTTTGCTGTCACCATCTCTGAGGCCCCATCCCCCTACTCCATAGGCTTCTCCAGCACCCTCCCCAAATCTCACCAAACCCCGAAATGGGATCATAATGGGGCAAACAGCGGTAGGCTATACACACTGAAAGCCAGGATGGTCAGTGGAAGGAGGGAGTTGGGTATAGGGTCCAGTGATAGGACTACCTTTCAATAGTGTCTCACACCGGCCCCCATCCCCTGTCGCTGGCTCATTCATTGGCTGCAAAATGTAAACACAGCCTGGGAGGTGTCTGGCTCACTTTTGGGTTAGAGATAGATAAGTTTTTGATTGTCAAGGGGATCAAAGATTACAGGGAAAAAGTGGGAGAATGGGGTTGAAAAACATATCAGCCATGTTTGAATGGTGGACTCAAAGGGCTGAATGGCCTAATGTTCTGCTCCAATGTCTTATGGGGTTAGCCTCAGTAAGGCTCAGGCTGTGAGCTTCGAGAGGCACATTGGGCAGAACTGCCCCTCAGTGCCGTTCAGTCCTGCCCAGTCTATACAATGCCCATCTGTGGGCATTGGCTTGACCTCAAGTGAGGGCTGTGCCAAGTTTGAGACTGTGTTAATGTTCAGTGGCAGCTCCTGGTAAAGGAATCAATATGAGGGAACTGAGACCAGAGAGACAGGGGCCAGCAGAAAGTGAAATGGATGGGACATTTATTTACTTTATTAACCAGGACAAATTACAAACAGTTTACAATAATCAGCAATTTACAGGGGATAGGGGCAGCAACGCCAGACCCCAAACCCCACCAGTTCACAGGGAAAAGAGGACAAACCTGTCATTATATCAAATCAGAAACAGTAAACGCAGTCACATGTAGACAGTCCAATAAACCGAGCAATAGAACAGTGCACATATTAGCAGGGACTTTTATTGCGAGAAGTGTCCTGAGTGGAAATAAACCCTTCCTTTCTCCTCCCTTTGCAGAAGGTGAGCCGATTGAAGCCATTGCTAAGTTTGATTACACGGGACGCACAGCTCGGGAACTCTCCTTCAAGAAAGGCGCCAGCCTCCTGCTCTATCACCGAGCTTCTGAGGATTGGTGGGAAGGTCGGCATAACGGAATAGACGGACTTGTCCCACATCAGTACATCGTGGTCCAGGACACGTACGTTTTCATTTAAACCGTGATAGATGTGAGATAGATAGAGTTCCAAATCTCATTATAGACAATGACACTGGAAGAGACCACTTTCCCAATCCAAGCAATTGGAAGCCTGGCTCTCTCCCCATGGCCTTGCATCATTCTCTGATACAAATATTGCTTCCCTTTTCCCAGACAAGGTGCTATAGTCTCTATCCACTGCCTATGATTGAAACAACCCTCTTAAACAGAAAATCTAACTCTCTAACCTCTGTGCATTAACTGCACAACCACAACTTTCCCTAATCTCGGTACCAAATCTCTTTGTGAGTGGAAATCATTTTGTTACATCTTTTGTGAAACCTCTCTGCTTCAGGGAGGTTAGCAGAATGGACAGACAGGTGGCAAACGAACCAATCGCTTCACTGGATACCGAGCGATTGTCTGAGGTTCCTCCTTTCACGGTAACTTCCTGCGCCGTGTTTTAATGACCTTTCAATAATGGGCTCTCCAAAGCTGCAGCTAATGCTTGGTGTTGTGTGAAAATTAACCACCTCGCCTGACTCTGTGCTCCTCTTAACCAAACCCAGATGTACTGACTTTTAAATAGAGTTATAGACTCATCCAGCATGGAATTAAACCCTTTGGTCCAACCTGCCCAGGCTGACCATGTTCTGAAACTAAACTAGTCCCTTCTGCCTGCAATTGGCCCATATCCCTCCAAACCTTTCCTATTCATGAACTTATCCAAATACCTTTTAAATGTTCTAACTACACCTGCATCTACCAGTTCGTCTGGCAGTTCATTTGATACACAGGCCACTCTCTGTGTAAAATATGTGCCCCTCTAGTTTTGAACAGCCCCACCTGTGTGAAAAGACCTTTTGCTCTTCACCTTATCCCTGCCCCTCATGATTTTATAAACCTCTGTAAGGTCATCCCTCAATTTCCTATGCTCCAGTGAAAAAAGTCCCAACCTATCCAGCCTATTTTTGTAACTCAGATCCTCTATTCCTGGCAACATCCTGGTAAATCCTTTCTGAACCCTTTCCAATTTAATAATATCCTTCCTGTAACAGGTTGCCTAGAACTGGACACAGTATTCCAGAAGAGGTCTCACCAACATCCCGTGAAACTGTACAGCACAGGAACAGGCCCTTTGGCCCACGATATTGTGCTGAACATGATACAAATTAAACTAATCCCTTCTGCCTGCCCTCAGTCCGTATTCTTCCATTCCTTGCATATTCATGTGCTTATCTAAAAGTCCCTTAAACACTCCTATCGTATCTATCTCCTCCACCACCCCTAGCAGTGTGTTCCACACTCCAACCACTCTGTGCAAAACACTTGCCCCTCACATCTCCTTTGACCTTTCCCCCTCTCACCTTAAATGCATGCTGTCTAGTATTAGACATTTCAACTTTAGGGAAAAAAATTCTGACCGTCAATCCTATCGATGCATTTCATAATTTTATAGACATGACATCCCAATTCCTATACTCAAAGGTCTGAGCTAAATGCCTTTGTAACTACCCTCTCTACCTGTGACCAACTTTCACAGAATTATGTACCTGAATCCCTAAGTGTCTCTGTTCTACAACACTACCCAGGGCCTTACCATTAATTGTATAAGACCTGTCCTTTTTAGTTTTCCCAAAACGCAATACCTCACATTTATCCAAATTAAACTCCATCTGTCACTCCTCAGCCCATTGACCCATTTGATCAAGACCGCTTTGTAATCTTCGATAACCTTCTTCACTGTCCACTATACTCCAAATCTTGGTGTTAATCACAAACTTACCATCCATATCTCCTATATTCTCATTCAAATTGTTTATGTAAATGATCAACAGAAGTGGACCCAGCACTGATCCCTGTGGAACACCACTGGGGTTACAGGCCTCCATTCTGAAGACAACCTTCCCCCTCCCTCTCTGTCTCCTACAAATAATCTTCCTCAGCTCCCACTTGTGCATCGTTTTCTAATCGAATCCTGTGTTCATTTCCCAAGCCTGCGGGCTCTCTCTGTTGCTTGCACATTTCCACTCCTACTCATGCCTCTTACAATGTTTTGCCACATTTATTTATTCACATTTAGTTCAGTTGCCTCCTGTCTGCTGTTTTCTCTCATCCAACCTGCTGTTTGTCACTTTTTAAGAATGTCGTCCAAGTTGAATGGGTCATTAACACTGAGGACAGAATTGGATTTACCGGTGCGGGGGGCGGGGGAGCAGGGTTGTGCCCAGATTGACCCAGTTCCTGTCCCTTCGACAATAAGCTGTTTGTTGGCCAGCTTTCTCTCTCTGTTACTATATTTACTCAAGAGCCACAGGCTGAATATTTGTAATGAGTTTCTTGTGAGACACCTTATTAAACACCTTCTGAGAAAACAGATGCCAAGCCTTCACAATATTTCTGCAGTTTGTCACTCAGTCCTCTGTTCAGTTCTTTTCTGGCTTGCCTTACTTTTATCTGATCCATGTGGGAGGCAACTCCAGCAACTTCCTACCTCCAACACAATTTATTTTATTCACTTGTGAGACTCAGGTGTCTCTGACTACACTAGCATTTATTGCCCGTCCCTAGTTGCCCCTTGAAAAGGTGGGGATGAGCTGCCATCTTGAACCGCTGCAGTCCATGTGCTGTAGGTTGACCCACAATGCAATTAGGGAGGGAATTCCAGGATTTTCACTCAGTGACACTGAAGGAACAGCAATATACTTCTCAGTCAGAATGGTGAGTGGATTGGAAGGGAATTTGCGGGCGGAGATGGGAAGATCCAGTTGAGGTCCTTAAATGGACAGTTGTTGCCAGGGTTTGACCGTGAGAACCTTTTTCCACGTATGGAGTCAGCTATTACGAGGGGGCATAGCTTTAAATTAAGGGGGGGTAGGTATAGGACAGATGTTAGGGGTAGATTCTTTACTCAGCGAGTCGTGAGTTCATGGAATGCCCTGCCAGTAGCAGTGGTGGACTCTCCCTCTTTATGGGCATTTAAACGGGCATTGGATAGGTATATGGAGGATAGTGGGCTAGTGTAGGTTAGGTGGGCTTGGATCGGCGCAACATCGAGGGCCAAAGGGCCTGTACTGCGCTGTATTTTTCTATGTTCTATGTTCTATGGTATGACCCTGTATCTAAGGCCCCGAGAGGTACTTGGCATCGAGAGCTGAGGTGGATCCTGCACCCTCACTCACCCTTGCAGCTACACAACCCCTTCCCCCCAGCCTCCAACTCATGAGATCCCTCTTGTCATCAGCCACCTTCAGCCTGATCCATCTTGTGTGAGCCTGGGCCTCCCTGGGGCTGTAATTCCCGCAGCAGCCACCGCCTCCTTGATGGCACCACTGTGCAAAAGAGATGCTGGCCTCTGATTCGCCAGCAACTCTGGAGGTGGATTGGGGGGGGGGAGGGGGGGGTGGACATCTGTGGGTGGGGGGGTCATGTGTCTCAGTTTGAAGGGAGTTCCCAGGAGGAGTTTCATTGAGTGTTAATAACCATCTGAGGGGGTAAGACATTTAACTACCCAAACTCTAACCCCTGGGGTCTTCGGAAAATTATTCCAGTTGTTTTTATACTTTATGTTCAGAGTACTTTTAAATTGATGTGCTTTATGTTTATGTGTAGTGACAGAATCTTTATCTCTCTCTCTCTCCATCCCCCTCCCCCCCATCCCTCAACCCCCTCCCTCGCTCTCTCTCACTCAGTGATGATACATTCTCCGACCGGTTGAGCCCAAAAGATGACATTGAGCCGAGCAGTGCTCCTCCCCCAGTGGAACAGCCCCTGTGTAAAGGCAGCGTCAGTTCACCAACGGGACATGTTGCTGATATCTACTTGGCAAACTTGAACAGGTCAGAAATGAATGTGTTTGAAAATGGGAACATACGATGTGAAAACGGAGAGAGGGTTTGCCGTTTGGGGGCCCTCTCTCCCCCGGCTTGTCTACGACAGGGAGCAACTCCAGAGGGCTCTGTAACTATTCTCAGCCATACTGGGAATCAGTGCGAAAAGGGTTGCTTGGCTCTCACAGAGCTATCCAGAGATGATGAACCCAGAGGATTTCATTTGCAGAACGACCCGCACTGATGAATTGGTGATAGTTACGAATCCAATTGTAGATTCGCTGTTTGGATAAATACTAGGAGGAGCTGAGGAATCACTGTGCTTTGGGTGAAGGGTGTGAGTGTGGGATTAACTGAAAAGCTCTTTGACAGTGGGTGGCATGGTGGCTCAGTGGTTAGCACTGCTGCTTCACAAAGCCAGGGATCTGGGCTCAATTCCAGCCTTGGGTGACTCTCTGTACGGAGTTTGCAAATTCTCTTGGTGTATTTGTGGGTTTCCTCCCACAGTGCAGGGATGTGCTGGATTGGTCATGGGAATTCGAGAATTGGGAGCTGGGTCTGGATGGGATGTTCTTCAGGGGTCAGTGTGACTCGTTGGGCTGAATGGCCTCTTTCAGTGCTGCAGGGATTCTATGATTCTAAGTGTAAGCACAGCCTATAATAGGCTGAATGGCCTCCGATACTGTACTGTTCTCTGGTTGTAAGTTGTTCCTTTTGGATTATTGACCCAGGCAGAAGAAGAAGGCCGAGGTTGGTAGTGTCCGACGCTCTTTCCGTTCCGCTGAAGGGCCTGGCATCGCTGGCCATGGGCTCGTGCCTGTTCCTGCAGACAGAGAACCACAAACCTCAGCCAGTCCCCGGAGCTCCGCCCAGGTTCCCCCAAACAGCAACAAGGAGACAGCGGATAAACGGTCAGCGATGGTACATGGGGGTCCCAACGCTGTTACCCGCCGGCCCTCAGCCAATAGGGTCGACAGCCCACAGGTTCGCAAGGCGATGGCAGCCGGGAGGTCCAAGAGCTTCAGTAACCACAAGCCCCTGGACCCGGAGACAATTGCCCAGGTACCATTTTGCTTTCTTTCATCTGGCTCCCACAAAGCTGGCTGGCCCCCGTCTTCACTCTGTGCAGCCTGAAATGCAGGGATATGGGGAGGCTGACAGGCATTCACTGAGCTTTACCAGTTACTATGGTAATCATTAGGCAAAAGTGAGGACTGCAGACGCTGGAGATCAGAGTCCAGATTAGAGTGGTGCTGGAAAAGCACAGCAGGTCAGGCAGCATCCGAGGAGCAGGAAAATCGACGTTTCAGGCAAAAGCCCGTCATCAGATTTGCCCAAAACATCGATTTTCCTGCTCCTCAGATGCTGCCTGACCTGCTGTGCTTTTCCAGCACCATGCTAATCTGGACTGTGGTAATCATTGTCTACTTTTGAACCACAGGCCATTCAGCCCTTCGAATGTGCTTCACTGTTTGATTAGATCATAGCTGACCTGCCTGTGTTTTGAGTTCTCCATTCCCACCCCTCTCTGATAACTCTTCGATGCTACTCAGGCAAGGAACTCTCTCAAACTCCACCTTCACAATATTTAATGACACCACCCCTTCCCCAACCTCCTCCACCTCCTGAAGTAGAGTTCCAAACCCTCACTGAAAAAAATTCTTCCCTTCCCTGTTCCAAGAGGGTAATCCCTAATTTTAAACAGTGTCCCCTTGTTTGGGACTTGCCTACAGGAAGAAGCATCCTTCCCACACCCACCTTGACAAAACCATTCAGGATCTTACACAATTCAACCTGTCATCCCCACCCCCACCCACCCCCACTCTCTAAACTCCAGTAGCTACAGAGTCAGCCTGTCAACTTGACCCTCAGAGACCACCCACTCATTCCAGGCATCAATCTGGTAATCGTCCTTCAATGTATTTGCATCCTTCATTAAGGAGACCAAAATCTGTACATGTTATCCGAGAGCTGGTCTCTCCAATGCTCTGTGTCATTGAAGGCCAACATCCTTACTTTCATGACAAACAAAAAAAAAGCTGGAGGTCACAGCGGGTCAGACAGCATCATGGAGAGAGAGACCAAGCTACCATTTCAAGTCCAGATGAAGAGTCATCGAGAGTTGAATCATTAGCTTGCTCTCTCTCCATGGATACTGCCTGACCCACTGTAATCTCCAGCATGTTTTATTTTCTGTACAGATTCTAACTGCTGCAGGAATTTGCTCTTTCCTTTAATGTTCATTTCCTTTCAGAACAAAGGATAACATTCCATTAGACTTATGAATCATTTGCTGTACCTGTATACCTTACATTTAGTGTCTCACCCATGAGCACAACAAACCCTTTGCTTAAATAATATTCTGCTTTATTATTGATCCCACCAGGAAACATTTCATATTTTCCCATGTTATACTCCATCTGCTGGATCTTTGCCCACTCACTCAACCTCTTAGATTGACCTCCAACCTTCTTCTGTCTTTTTCACAATGTACTTCCCGACCTATCTGTGTGTTACCTGTGAATTTTGCCACCCCCTGCCTTCAGTCCCCTCACCTGAGCTGAGATCCTACCATACACTCCAGTGGGACTCCCACTTGCTACATCCTGCCAATCAGCAAAAAAAACCGTTGATTCAAACAATATTCTGTACCGGATGAGAAACCGGTGCTAATTGGTGAGCTACTAGACTCTGGTTGGTAGAGCTGTTGCCATATCAGATACACCAGTTAAATGATGCTACATTCTCCATGGCAGCATCTCCATCAGTTGAAGATCTTTTTTTAACCAACCAATCAGCACTCTTTTCTCATTGCGTATAAAATGTTGTTTTCCTTTACATTGGTGTTTTCTGTCACAGAGGTACAGTCAGTTCTGCAATAATGTGTTTCTTCAATACAGATTGGCTTTAATATGATTGACAAATTGCTAGAATGCGAACTTTCCTTACCTGTATTGGTTATAACGTGATTCTGGCCCCATTAGTTTAAATGGCGTTGTTATTGCACGATTTTCTTATTACAGAGGAACCTCGATTAACTGAAGGACATGAGCAGGGAGTATTTCGTTCGGTTAACCGAATTCCAGATAATCAAATGCTGGATAACAATAGTTTAGCCAAGCATCGGGACCTTGCGATCTTGCCAGATAACCCGATATTCGGATAATCAAATGCCGGATAATGGAGTTTCCTCTGCACACGAGATCGCATGAGAACGGAACTATCACATTATATCAGAACCACCCGTACGCAGCATGGAAACAGAGCGTTCAGTCCAACCCATCCATGCTGACCAGACATCCGAACTTAATCCAGTCCCATTTATCAGCATTTGGCTCACATCTCTCTAAAGCCTTCCTATTCATTTACCCATCCAGATACCTTTTAAATGGTGTAGTTGTACCGACCTCCACTCCTTCCTCTGGCAGCTCATTCCACACACGCACCACCCTAATGATGGCCTAGTGATATTATTGCTGAGCTGTTAATTCAGAGACGCCAGGTAATGTTCTGGGATCCCAGGTTCAAATTCTGCCATGGAAGATTGTGGAAATTAAATTCAAGAAAAATAAATCTGGAATTAAGAGTCTAATAATGACCATGAATCCAGAGCCAATTATTTGGGAAAAACCCAGCTGGTTAAGGAAAACTGCTATTCATACCTAGTCTGGCCAACATGTGACTCCAGACCCAAGCAATATGACTGACTCTAAATAATTAGGGCAATAAATGCTGGCCGAGCCAGTGACATCCTTATCCTGTGAATGAAGGAGAAAACACTCTGCATGAAAAAAATTGCCCCTCAAGTTCCTTTTAAGTCTTTCCCCTCTAACCTTAAACCTATGCCATCTAGTTTTGGACTCCCCCGCCCAGTCCATGCCCCTCATGATTTTATAAATCTCTATAAGGTCACCCCTCAGCCTCCGACCCTCCAGGGAAAACAGCCCCAGGCTGTTCAGCCTCTCTCTGTAGCTCAGATCCTCCAACCCTGGCAACATCCTTGTAAATCTTTTCTGAACCCTTTCAAGTTTCATAATATCTTTCCAATAGGAAGGAAACCAGAATTGCATGCAATATTCCAACAGTGGCCTAACCTGTACAGCCGCAACATGACCTCCCAACTCCTGTACTCAATACTCTGACCAATAAAGGAAAGCATACCAAACGCCTTCTTCACTATCCTATCTACCTGCGACTCCACTTTCAAGGAGATATGAACCTGCACTCCAAGGTCTCTTTGTTCCCTAGGACCTTACCATTAAATGTATGAATCCTGCTAAGATTTGCTTTCCCAAAATGAGGCACCTCGCATTTATCTGAATTAAACTAATACTCTGACCAATAAAGGAAAGCATACCAAATGTCGTCTTCACTATCCTATCTGCCTGCGACTCCACTTTCAAGGAGCTATGAACCTGCACTCTAAGGTCTCTTAGTTCAGCAACACTCCCTAGGGCTTTGCCATTAAGTGTGTAAGCCCTGTCCTTATTTGCCTTTCCAAAATGCAGCACTTGCCATTTATCTAAATTAAATTCCATCTGCCACTCCTCGGCCCTTTGGCCCATCTGATCAAGGTCCTGTTGTACTCTGAGGTCACCTTCTTCACGGTCCACTACACCTCCAATTTTGGTGTCATCTGCAAACTTAACTAACCACGCCGCCTATATTCACTTTTTGCAAACTGTCCTGATGAATACTAGTTATAAAAAACTTTGACAAAATGTGTCCTTTTTCAAGAATATTCAAGTTCTGGTCTACACTAATTAAGATTAACAAAAGAATTTGTAGTCAAGCAATTTCTCCCAAGCACCGCCAAGCCTTCGCCCACTAACCCACCAACAAAGTATTGAGCTGTTGATGGCCTTGTTAACGCACATTATTATTTGTAATGATTTGTGAATCTGTAGCCCCAGTTCCATCGCTCCCTCTGCCAGTTTTAGAATATCATTTTCTGTGGAGTCAAAGGTTTCCTTGTCATTCCTGCCAAATGTACAGCAGACAGCACAACATCTACAGAACAGAAAGCTCTTGGTTAATTGTCACACAAGAGAAAGCAATGTGTTCAGAAGTTCTTTTATTGATGTGCATTCAGTACTGGAACACAATCCTGAGGATAGTGTTACTGTCTGGGGACTTTGAATAACTGTTGAGTGATTTACGATGATGGGGGTGGTGCAGTTGGGGAGAGATGTGAGCTTTGTTCCTTGGGAATTGTCAGCTCTGAAGTTACGTCAAACTGATGCTAGTGTGCGATATCTGAAGGAGAAGGGGGAGAAAGTGGAATTGGGTTTCCTGGAAAATGCAAATACAAGGAAAAGTTAGCAGTGTTCCCTGCTCAAGGCTGGGTGTACTGGCTGAGCTGTTTGTCTCTCCAATGTGTTAACAATATACTGCAGCAGGAATTGGCCAGGAGCACTGGGAATTTCACTTTGATCATTGGTATCTAGAAAACCCTTGTGTTGCCATGGGCCCCTTGAATGATTGTAATGTGATCCTCCATTACCTCAAACCCCACACAAATTCTTTTGAAATCACAATAATTGTTTTGTTTATTTTTATGTTTTCAACAAAGCATTCCAGACTCTGCAAGTTATGGCACAGAATCACAAGGCTTTTTCTCTTCAACATATATTTGCTTTTTCTTCAGAATCTTTTTATACATTTTGATTTTTTTTCTCACATCTACCCTTCCCCCAATTCGTTCCATAACTCAGAGCACAGCCGGGAAACGAGAAAAAGGTGTCCTCCCATCGGGAGGTGTCTGAAATCTCAGAGAGACTGGCTCGGCAAAACTACAGCCATGTGAATCAAATGTTAGATGGTAAACACTGCACTGTGCTGTATATAGCTGGGACTGTAAATACTGCACTGTCCTGTATATAGCTGGGACTGTAAATACTGCACTGTCCTGTATATAGCTGAGACTGTAAACACTGCACTGTCCTGTATATAGCTGGGATTGTAAACACTGCACTGACCTGTATGTAGCTGGGATTGTAAACACTGCACAGTCCTGTGTACAGCTGGGATTGTAAACACTGCACTGACCTGCATATAGCTGGGACTGTAAACACTGCACTGTCCTGTATATAGCTGGGATTGTAAACACTGCACCGTCCTGTGTATAGCTGGGATTGTAAACACTGCACTGTCCTGTATATAGCTGAGATTGTAAATACTACACTGTCCTGTGTACAGCTGAGATTGTAAACACTGCACTGTCTTGTATATAGCTGGGATTGTAAACACTGCACTGTCCTGTGTACAGCTAGGATGTTAAACACTGCACCGTCCTGTGTGTAGCTGGGATTGTAAACACTACACTGTCCTGTGTGAAGCTGGGATGCTAAACACTACACCGTCCAGTGTGTAGCTGGACGGACACAAGTACACACTGCCCAGTCCTGTGTATAAAGGACACAAGTACGCACTGTCCAGTCCTGTGTATGACGGACACAAGTACACACTGCCCAGTCCTGTATATGATGGACACAAGTACACATGCCCAGTCCTCTGTATGATGGACACAAGTACACACTGTCCAGTCCTCTGTATGACGGACACAAGTACACACTACCCAGTCCTGTGTATGACGGACACAAGTACACACTGCCCAGTCCTGTGTATGACGGACACAAGTACACACTGCCCAGTCCTGTGTATGACGGACACAAGTACACACTGCCCAGACCTCTGTATGATGGACACAAGTACACACTGCCCAGTCCTATGTACCAGACCTCTGTATGATGGACACAAGTACACACTGCCCAGTCCTATGTATGACGGACACAAGGTACACATTGCCCAGTCCTGTGTATGACGGAAACAAGTACACACTGCCCAGTCCTGTGTCTGTAACTGGAATATAAAAATATGAGATACCGATATGATCCATTAATTGATTCCAATGTTAGGAATGATGACATAATCAACTTGACAATAAAAATCTGTTGTCCTTGCCTTCTGCCTATTATTCTATTCTCTGGCTTTAATCTGACCAATTACAGTTCACAGCAGCTTGTGGTCTGTTGGCATGATCACTGAGTGACGTACCCGATTCCTAGTGATCACTGGATCTCCCTCCTAATTAGAGGGTGGCGAACTGGTTTTTCCCCATTCCTTATTCCCCAGAAAGTCAGACCTTTTTAAAGGATTAAGGTTTAAAGTACTGCGGTTGAAATGGTGAAAATATCAAAAGGGTGAGAGAGGAAACTGAAATTAGAATGTCATGATGTTATAGCATTAAGCACGATGTCCCTTTAAGAAGTGCTTTATGCAGATCTGTCAGGTACTTGGCATCACATGACCAGAAGCATCACCTATTCTGCGTGCTAGTGCTGTGTGGAGATAACTCCATCCTGTGTGTGTTAGTTCAGCAATGAATAAATCCCAGACACCTTCTAGTAAACAGAATCCAAGGATCTAACTTGTGTTACATATGGGCAGCACAAGGATATTTCTGTGTGGTGATAGAAATGGAACTCTCAGATATGTGATGATACAGACTAATCTATAAAGTGTCTTTCATGTCTTCAGCCCATTCCAACTAGCTTTACCCTCGGTGTTTTGGAGAAGGGTCACTTTCTCTCCACAGATGCTGCCAGACTTCCTGCGTTTTTCCAGTAATTTGTTTTTGTTTTATTTTTAGTGTAGTCACTGTTCCCATATCACTTCTGTGCTATTTATATTGAACATATGGCCAGTTAAACTCAGCGGGTCAGGCAGCATTTGTAGAGAGAAATCAAAATTAATGTTTCCCCATAAGGGTCACTCAACCCAAAACGTTAACTCTGATTTCTCTCCACAGATGCTGCCAGACCTGCTGTGTTTTTCCAGCAACTTCTGTTTTTGTTTCTGATTTTCAGCATCCACATTTTTTTTCAGTTTGATTTTACGTATACCTTTTGGCTGCCTCAGTGAATCCGTCAGGTTCCAGTTTGGTCCTTTCTAATATTTTGGGAAATTTTGTTTTGCAGGATATTGAGGCCACAATGAATTCAGCCCTGAATGAGCTCCGGGAACTGGAGCGTCAGAGTGCAGTGAAACATGCCCCCGACGTGGTCCTAGACACGCTGGAACCCATGAAGGCATCTCCATCGATGGCTCCCACATCGGAACCTTCCAGCCCCCTCCATTCCCGCATTCTGAAGGACTCGGAGTCCTCTCTGCAGAGGAGTGCCAGCTCCTCCGGGGATATGCCGTGCACCTTCAGGCCAGTGAAGTCGGTGAAGATAGCAGCCCAGGTGAAACCTCCCGCTCTCAGGCCCAAACCTGTCGTCTTTCCAAAAACCAATCCGAGCGCCCCCAGCCTCGGCTCACCGACCACACAGCAACCGACAGACAAGTCCTGCACTGTGTGAGCGCTTCTCACTGGAGTCAAGGAGTTCCTGTCTGGATTGTTTGCGAACAGGGAAATGGGGGACCAAACTGGCATCTTCAATCAACATTGAGCTGGAGACGTGATCAGTGTTTGGCGCAGATTTCCACCCAGAATGCCAATCTGTCCTGACTTACCGTGAACTCTTGGTCTTCCTCCCATTTCACACGATGCATTAAACTAGCAAAAGCCAACGTTTGCTTCAGTGTAACATTTCAGTCTTCACAGTAAAACCCGGAACAAACCTAACACAGACTTCACTCAGTCCTTCAAACCAAATAAACCATAGAGTCGGTGTGTGCTCCATCACTCTCTCCAATGTTCGGAAATCCATCACTTCCCAGATTTTTGCCCATGTACCCACAGGATTCAACACTTCTCCTGTGCCATCGTGTTTGGTTATTGAAGGAAAAGCAAAACAGCAACAAAATCATTTGTTGCCTTGAAGAGCAACAATTTATTGTTTTGGTTGAATCTTCATGACTGCTCCGGTGACACGGGTATTTTGGGGGCATTGTTTTGGCTCAAAAACTCACCACCAAAAAGTCACATTCCCCGACATGGAGGGTGCAAAAACCACCAGTTCTTCAAAGAAATTGAATCCAGGACTGGCTGTGTCCTCCGTAGCATTTAACATTACTTTTTTGAAGGCTGAGTATGTTTATAGTATGAAACGTAAAACAAGGCTTTCCCTTTCAAGTGTCTCGGGAGCCAGGCCTTGTCAGCAGAGTTTAGCACAAAGAAATTACAATTGCTGCAATTCATTTTTAATTTTTTTTAATGGACTTTTATTGTGAACAGTTCATTGTAAATGGTGAATTATATTTTGAAAGATTCATGGTATTGAAAACTGGAAATGTTTTGTAGGTTAGCTGAAGAAAACTATTTTTAAGGGAGATGTTCCTGGATCCGCTCAGATGCTGTACTGTGAAAGAGCCACAGCACAATCAACAGACTGGCTTCCTAATCCCGAATCTCTCATCCATTTATCTGTGATCTTAGATATGTTTAAATTAATTTTGATTCTTAGTAATTCCTTTTATTTTGTCATTGAACTGTTCCAGCCTGTTGACAGTATTTTTGTGCTCAGTGTTTGACTCATGCCTGAGAGAGTGAATGATGTGATCGTGTAAATGCCTGTGTGTGAAGAGTCGTCAAAGCTGTCACATTTGCAGAGGGTTTCACAGCACAGTGCAGTGTTACTCTCTTTCCCTCTCTGCTGAGGTGTCTGATCTCAGGAATTGCGATTGAGCTCAGTGCTTCTGGGTTAGGAGAGAGAAGCAAGCCTTAAGTCACTCTTATTCCTTAGTCAGTGAACACTCTGTCTCCCTCCCAACTGTCCCCCCAGTGGAAACGCAGCTACGTCCTCCTGAGTGAGTGCAGGACTGGGGCTGTCCCATGGTAGGAAGACATTGGAACCCTCGCTGTCTGAGTGCCTGCCCCGGGTAAACAGCAGGGAATGTGTGGGACTCCATCTCCAGCAACTGTCAGAGTTTTCACTGCAGCTGCTGTTCCCCAGGCAACTCCTACCAGAAACCAGGACCTCCCCCAGCCCCCCCACCCTGTACACAGGAATACGAAGCAGTTACCGAGGCTCCCAGAGAGTAACCCCTGCGCTATCCGCCTGCCCCACAATGTGCGTTTCAGAGAACAGTGAGATACCTCCTGGAATATTCCAAGTTGTTCAAGCCACTGGCTCACCCCAACTCTCACACTCAGTGAAATGTTACCATAAATAAAGCCAGCCTTTAACTTACCCAGTGGGAGAATTAGATGGAGCTGCAGAGCACAGCCTCCCCAGTGACCAATAACTGAGCTTCCATCACCAGAAACTGAATATTGGAGTCAACTGAAAATATCCGGGGGCATGTGGGGAGTATGATGATTCATCACAGACACACCCCACCGACCCACCAAAGACACACCCCCACCCTCGACCCACCACAGACACACCCCCACACATCCCCGACCCACCACAG
>NC_057735.1:1934233-1945001 GCF_004010195.1 Chiloscyllium plagiosum
CATCACAGACACCCCCACCCTCCTCTGACCCACTGTAGATACCCCAGTTTCTGGTCTACTACAAATACCCCCAATGCCTGAACTGTCTCCTGATACCGTATCCTCTGGACTGCCTCTGAGAGCTGCACTGCTGTAGGTCAGCCCCCAGACCTCCTCCCTCCCTCCCTTTGTGAGAGTATTTATAAACCATTTTAAATCTAGTGGCCAGTTGATTCCCTCCCGACCAGGGCAGGGAGAGGAGAGAGGCTGAAGGGCAGGACTAGGACTACAGGGGGCCTGAGGACTAGAGGAGGGTGACACTGAGGAGGGGGGAAGTTGGGGGGAGTCAGGCGATCACGGATGATTCACGGCTCAGGGGGACCATCAAATCCATCGTTATCCACAAGGGTCACAGCTCAGGGAGGTTCAAGCAGCCTGGAATGGAATTGGTTTTGGAGTCTTGGTGCTGAGGGCTGGCTCACAGCTTCACAAACCTGGGAGATACACGAAAAAATTCCCCATTGCCAAGTGACGTGAGAAAGGTCCCACCCTAAACCCCTCTCCCTTGAATGTCCGACTTGTGGTCTGACAATGAGGGTGAGGTGGGCTGTGACAGTACGGACATTAACTGTTTCTCCTATTAGACTCTCCCACCAGCCACACCTCCCCAGCTCCTTCACCCCTCCCCCAGCCTGGATCAACCAGAGGCTTGGTCATTAGCCATCTGGGTCAACAGTGGAGGTGTGCCCCTCACTACTGGCAGAGTACCCCAATGGGTACATGCATGACCTTCCACAAGATCTGATTCCTCCAATCTAAGAAAGCTCCCGGGAGAGATCCCTGATTCGGTGAGTCCCTAAGGATGAGAGCAGCGTGCAGTTAATCTTCGTTCCCTGTACAATTCAGGCTGAACCCAGTGCTGATCACTCTCCGTTGACTCCTAGTGGACAGCATTAAGGTGAAATGTGATGCTTCCTACAGTGGAACAGCCTGTAGCCATGCCCACAAGACATAGCCTTGGGTTAGATTCCAGATTGGTCATCGTCATGTAGCCAGCAGCTTCAGGGGGAAGTGGGAGCAGTGTCTGGCCAAGTTCCATGTGACTCCCTACTGTTCAGTATCAGTAATCTGGCTCACTAATGACTGGGGGAGTCCCTATCTAATGGTGTTGATGTGTTCAGGCCACTGCATTAAGAAGGCTGTAATAATTAATTATACGGAGTATTTGTGTATATGTAACTACACAGTGACTGTAAGGTACAGCATTTTTTGGTACAGTATTGTGCAGAATATTAGATGTTAGTGTCAAAACAATAAATCTCATTTAGTCTCCAAAAACACCTTGCATTGCAGTGAATTATTCTCAGCCCGGGAGCTTGTTAAAGAGCAAATTGGATTCCGTGATTGCTACATTATAACAGCGATTACATTTCAAAACAATACTCACTGACTGTCGAGATATTAAAGGGGCTTTAGAAAAACAAGTTCCTTACTTCTTAGCCAACCAGTTCAAACTGTCTCAGTCCTAATTCAGTCTCCTCCTGTGCTCACAACCTGAAAACACTTTCTGGTAAAAGGAGAAAAAGGCACATTTAAGGTTTTTAGAAATTCTCTTGTGGGATGTGGGTGTTACTGGTTGGGTCAGCATTGATTACCCGTCCCTAGTTACCCCTTGAGAAGGTGGGGGTGAGCTGCCTTCTTGAACCGCTGTAGTCCATGTGCTGTCGGTTGACCCACAATGCCCTGAGGGAGGGAATCCCAGGATTGTGAAGGGACGGCCGATATATTTCCATGTCAGGATGATGAGTGGCTTGGAGGGGAACTTGCAGAGGGTGAAGTCTCAGTTGGAAAATCCAGTCTGTGACATACAAAACTTTATTTATTGTTTGAAGGTGAAGGGTTATGGGAGAATCCATTCAATTTAAACTCCATCCTTAGAGACTTTTCATTTGAATCTCCCAATGAGAGACTGTTCCTCCATCCCAGGGTGCAACCCAGATTGAGGGTTGTGCTGCTGGAGGCCTCTCCTATGCCTGAGTGAATTGGCAGCATCATTGGTTCTGATTGGGTTTGGAGATACCCAAGGCATTGGCAATGTCAGCATATCTAAGCAAATCCAGGTAAACTGTGAGGAGCCAGGGGTCCTTGCCCAGTGTCCAATGTCCCATCCTCCCTCTAGTAGCTCGCCACACGTGGGTAACGGTAGAATTTACAGCCAAGGGGCCTCCCCCAGGGAGATGAGTGAGTTTGACCAACTGTGTGGAGATTGAATCTGTTTGGGTTCAGCATCACATTGAGAGACTATCATCTGGGATTGTCTGACGGCTGGTTGAGGAGTGGCTTCACCAGCATGTCTGCCTGGGGCCTGAGTGAGCACAGGCCCTGCCCCTGATGTTCACACCTTTCTTCCCTTTGTTACAGAGATGCTGTTTGTCACTCGGTTTGTCGGATGTTGTGGGAAGGCTGCCTTTAACCAGCTGAAGGTAGAAAGCTGTCCTCAGAACAATGAGAAAGATGGGAACTCCAAGATCTCAGCTCTGTAACCTGATGGAGACAGCCAGAGAGAGGATGGGTTGATCAGAAAACTGATCAAAGATCAGAGTTTAAAATCTGATTTGTTGAATGTACACCAGATGATCACATCTCTTCTAAGAGAGCTTTTGCTTTCCAAACAGCAGTTCCCCAGTTTTGATTTTAAGTCAGTGACTAACTGACTACTGCACTCTGCCTGACCTGGTACTCCTGGCATAAACAGCAAGGTTCTGAGCATTTGATGGGTGAACAATAGAGTGTCCGATCGCGGCTGATGTTACCACTGGAAATGTCAGATCCCAGGATGAAATCTAACCTGATTGATTTTGTTTTAGTTACATGGGGGTCATCCCCTGAAACATCATCACACAAGGGCTGCTGAATTTCTTTAACAACAGAACAGAAGTTCTCACATAAAAGACAAAATCAAACAGGAGCAAAAGTAATCTCGCTGTAGAAAACAGTCAGAATAATCTCAAAACATCCAGCTAAACAAAGTTTAAATCTACTCCCCAACATTATCGCTATACGGTGATTTAAAACCAGAGGAATTACCCTGCTACATCTATTTTTAAAGTCTGATGTAACTGATTCTTTCCTGGGAGCTGTGAATAGTCTCAAATCTGAGAGCTTAGATCTTCTCAGATTTGTAATAGCCTGCACATTTCTACCCAAATACTCCTGGTGTGGAAGTTGCACAAACTGCATTTCTCCATCAAGGTGTCTGTGCCTGCTCTGAACTAATTCATACTCCTTTTTTGGGAGAAAAACTATATTTGCTCTGACCCCAGTCAGGTATACCGTATTTCAATCTGCCCAAATACTTCTAATCCCTGGTATTTCAAAATTAAATTTAAATCTAGATTATCCTAAACCAAAAACAAGATAATCCCTTTCACCGCTTACATTCCTGATGGAAACCAGAGGATATGCAGTAATCCTGTCACTGGACAAGGGATCCAGAATCCCAGGCTAATGCTCAGGGCAGTGGGTTCAAAACCATTAAATAAAAAAACAGCTTCATAGTGATGATGTCAATCGCTGTAAAAACCCATCTGGTTCATGTCTGACCTTTAGGGAAGAATATCTGCCATTCTCCCCCCAGGTCACACCCCTGCCTGGTTTCAGCTATCCCCATCTCACCACCCTGCCCCCGTTACCCCCTTTATCCACAGCTCCCCCCACACCCACCCCCCAGACCTGAAGAAGGGTTACACCTGAAACGTTGACTTCTCCACCTCCTGATGCTGCCTGGCTTGCTGTGTTCTTCCAACCTCCTGCTTGTCTATTCTTCCCCAGCCTGGCCTACATGTGACTCCAGACCCACAGCAATGTGACTGACTCTGGGCTGGATCAGAAGCACAGGAAAAGCAAACTCTGATTTCCACTTCCGGAGGTCCTCGTTCTTTGACACAGAAGGGTCAGTGTTTCGGAAGGACAGTCCCATCTGGTTATTTTATTCAACCTTTCAGAAATATAACTAAACATAAGCCAGAATTTCAAACTCCTGTTTCTAAGACAATTACAGGTATATATATCTAAGACACCTCCGATCACAGAAGGGAGAAAAATAATTAGTCAGTGGAAAGGGATATTTTCAGATACAAACATGAAGGTGTTAGAGAGACAATAGTTTTGGGAAAGGATGACAGGGGGAGGGGAGAGTGTGGGGGGGTAGAGTGCCTGATGGCGACAGATCGGGTTAAGGTTAGGAGACAGAGATTAAGACCATAAAACCATAAGCGATAGGAGTGGAAGTAAGGCCATTCAGCCCATTGAGTTCGCTCTGACATTCAATCATGGCTGATGGGCATTTCACCTCCACTTACCCGCACTCTCCCCTTAATTCCTTGCGAGATTAAGAATTTATCAATCTCTACCTTGAAGGCATTTAACATCCCGATCTCCACTGTGCTCCGTGGCAATGAATTCCACAGGCCCACCACTCTCTAGCTGAAGAAATGTCTCATCATTTCCATTCCAAATTAACTCTCTCTAATTCTAAGGCAGTGCCCACGGGTCCTACTTTCCCGGTCTAATGGAAAAGACTTCCCAGAGTCCACCCTTTCTAAGCCATGAATCATCTTGTAAGTTTCTATTAGATCTCCCCTCAACCTTCTAAACTCTAATGAATACAATCCCAGGATCCTCAGCTGTTCATTGTATGTTAGGCCTACCATTTGGTTAGAGCTAGAGTTAGTCTTACAGTCAGGGTTAGGGTTAGGGCACAGAGATTGGATGAGTGTTAGGTTCAGGGTAAGGGTCAGGTTAGAGTTAAGGTTTGTGTTTGGGCTAGGAGACAGAGGTTGGACAGGTTAGGGTTAGGTTTAGGGTTAGTGATAAGGTTAGGGTTAGGTTTAGGGTTAGGGTTAGTGTTAGGGTTAGGTTTAAGGTTAAGGTTAGGGTTAGTGTTGGGGTTAGTGTTAGGGTTATGGTTAGGTTTAAGATTAAGGTTAGAGTTAGTGTTGGGGTTAGGGTTAGGGTTAGTGTTAGGGGACAAAGGTTGGACAGGTCTGTCACTGAGGAAGCAGCATTAATGGATGGTGGTGTGTGAAGTGACAATCCCAGTCAGAGTCGCTAAGTGTCATGGTGCTGTGCAGGGTGCAGTGTACTGTTACTGTGAGCCTACAGAGTGCTGGGGGAGAGGGTCACTGTTCACATCTGTCACGAGTGAGGTCTCCAATGTCCTCATGGGGTGGGGCGGGGAGAGGGGAGCAGGTGGATGCACACTTCAGCACATTTGGGAATGGGGAGGGTGAAAAGTCTACAAACTGTCTGGGCTGGTGAGCACAGTTACCATAGTCAGGGTGAGGGTACGTTACAGTGCACTCTAGGGGTGGGGTACAATTGGTGACATACCCCCACCCCGACACACTTGCAGTGTTTCTGTTTCCCTCCTGCTCCATTGGTCATGGTAAAGAGAATGGTTCCACCTGATGGCCAATTTAGGAATTGCACCCACATTCTATTCCTCAATCACCACACAGTAAGGGGTCCAGATGGTTTTGATCACTGGGCTTTCTTAATCTGGATTTATTTCTAATCAGTTTGTCCAGGGATATTATCACACATCACTGCAGCAGATGGGATTTGAACCTGGGACTTCTGGATCAGAGGAAGGAACACACCTCTGCAATTTGGGAGTTTTAAGCTGGCAACTGCTTTCCTTGGACTGCTTTTTAATTGTTCTTTCGCTGACATTCCTGCCCATGGAAAATCAGGATACTTGTGCTGAAAGACAAAACCCCCATTGGCTGCAATCTCCCCAGGAGAAAGTGAGGACTGCAGGTACTGGAGATCAGAGTCAAGAGTGTATTGCTGGGAAAGCACAGCAGGTCAGGCAGCATCTGAAAAGCTGGAGAATCAGGAAGGGCTTATGTCTGAAACATCGATTCTCCTGCTCCTCGGATACTGCCTGACCTTCTGTACTTACCCAGCAACACACTCTCAACATCAATCTCCCCATCAAACACTCCCAGGACAGGGACAGCATGGGGTTAGATACTGAGTAAAACACCCACTACGCTGCATAAACTACATGCCTCAGTTTGATCTCCCCTGCTGTCACATGTACCATGTTTCTATTTCCTACAACTGCAGTCTCTGATCCTTTGTGTCTGGTTATGAAGTTGTCCCACATTAGTGACAGTTAAATGTGCTGTGGGCCCCTAGCCTCTGGAAAGTGAGTCAGGCTTCCTTTGATCTTTCACATATGACCACATGAAAATGGCCACTCGGCCCCTTGAGCTTGCTGTGTCAGGGCTGATCAGATTACTCCACATTCTTGTCCAGCCCTGAGAATCTATCACTGCCTTGCTGTTGAAGAATCTATCCACCTTGCTCTTAAAAATATTCACAGACTCTCCTTCCACTGCCTTTTTCAAACACTGATGAACCTCTGTGAGTAAACAAATTCTCCCTGTCTCTATTTTAAATGGACACCACCGTATTTTTTAAAAGGTGAATTAATTTTTAGATTCTCCCATCAGTGGAATCACCTCTTCACATCCAGTCTGTCAATTTCCCTCAGAATGGTGTATGCTTCAAATCAAGCCATACTATACTCTTCTCAGCAGCAGTGGGTACAAGCCCAGACTTTCAGAAGAAAGCCCATTCATTCCAGGGACTATTCTGGGAAACCGCCTGAGAACAACTCCAACCGATTTACATCATTCCTTAAATAAACTGACTAATGGTTTGCATAGTGCTGTGTTCTCACCAGTGCCTTATTTTTACAAAGGTGTAAGGGGTACTGTACCTTTAAGAGAGTTGAAGAACTTAGCAAGCACATGGAGTGCTGGAGAATTTACAATGTAACATTTGGTCCAGCAGCTAGCAGTACCTGGGTTGCTATGAGACTAAAACAAATTCAAATTTGGCCAATCAAATTCAGCAATTAATTTTGCCCCAAAATACCAAACTCCAATCAAGTTTTAATTTGATATTTTGACAATATTGAAATCAATGAAATAATCTGATGTTTTGGGGTATAAGACTGGGAAAATTTGAACAGTTGGGGGAGAACTGCCAAGCCACCAACATATGCAGACTACCCAGAAAATAGCTCTCTTAAAGATACCTTTATCTAGCAACAACCTGTGAATCAGAAACCCTAAGAAGAAGAAAAGAAGGCAGAGGAAGATACAAAGAGAAGATCCAACAGCCTAGCTGATTCTGAAATTTTTTGGTAAAACTTAAATGGGGGTTTTATCGGACCAGTATTGTAGATGCGAAAGTAAAAGATTGGTTAGAGAAAGGAGTTATAAATAGTTATTAGTTAATTATTCTCTGTTAAACTTTTAAGTGAAAATAAAGTCGTTAATTTTTACTTTAAATCATGACCTTTGGGATAGTTCTTGGCCTCTCGAATTGTAACAGATTACAGCACGGGTTAAATCATTTCTGTGTTGCAGGTTTAAATTAGCGGGGTGGGGGGGGGTGGGTTATCCTGTGTCATAACACTTATACAGTGGAACTATAACCTCCTTACTTTTATATTCAATTCCTCTCAATTACCTTTCCTATTTCCTCAATTTCAAATGAACCTTTTATGATTCATGAACTAGGCCACCCAGATCCCACTGTTTCTCACAACTCTGCAACCTCTCATTTTAGATAAATGCTTATTTTTTATTCTTCCTACCAAAACAAACAACTTTACATTTTCAGACCTTTTACCTATCTATATCCAGTGTAGCCTTCTTAGGTTCTGTTCATAACTCACTTTCCCAACTATCTTTGCCTCATTAGCAAATTTAGCAAGCACACATTATTTACCTTCTCCCAGTCATTGATATAAATGGTAAGGAATTGGAGCCAAAGCACTGATCTCTGTGATCCATTATTCATGACATCTTGCCAACCAGAAAATGATATATTTACACCTATTCCCAATTTCCTATTCATTAACCAATCTTCTAACCATGCTAATATATTCCCTTCTACACCATGAACTTTTATTTCCCACAATAACCTTGACTCAGCACTTTAACAAATGCCTTCACAAAATCCAAGTATAGTACATCTACTGGATCCCCTTTGTCAACAGCACTTTTTACATTCTGAGGGGCTGAATTAGTTTAATATTAAATTAATATTATTTAAAGCCTTTCATTTTGCACTCATCAGGACATTTCACAATTTCACATTTTGAATTCTAATTTGATTTTAGATTCAGAATTTATTGTCATGTGTACTCAAGTACAGAAGGGCAGGAGTACAGTGAAACATGTACTCTCTTTGGAGGGTCAGTGTGGACTTGTTGGGCCTAATGGCCTGTTTCCACACTAGGAATTCTATTCTATCCTTTAATGTCCCCACACACACACACTGCCATCGTGGGTATAAAGATACTGAGGAACAAAAACCTTAGGTAGAAAGTAGTAAAAGAGAGAAACAAAGTTAAAAACGTCAAGCATTGTGAACTATGGTAGTATAAGTAGCAAAGTAAAGAAATAACATTAAAGTCCTTCTTAATATAAATTAGAAAAGTAATGAAATAAAGTTGCAAGTTCAACAGTTTTTCTGGAGTGCTTGGCTATGCTGGGGCTCCAGTCCCCTTCACATAGATTGCTCTCCAGGAGACCTCGGCTGCCTGCTCTTGACACTGCCACCACCACAGATACTGGAGGACAACCCTCATCTCTCACTCTTTCCACATTGGGCTTGGCTTCAATTGACAAAGTCACACTCCAGACCTGACAATGCCATCGCTGCTGCTGCCATCACCGATCTCCCTCTGCTGCCCTCGGGACAAGTAGAAAACTAACATTTATTCTGCAGTGTGTTGATTGATAGAGACATTGCCATGGAGAAAGCATCTGCCATTGCTGATTGACAGTAAACAGCCGGGCTTTGTTTGCATTTTAAAACCAGGCAGGTTGAATCTGATTTGTCAAGACACTACCCTGAGAAATGAGCCAGTGAACAGCAGCCACCTATTTTGGTCAGCTGACAGAGGGCAGTGTGCGTACAGTTATTTCTGTTTGCAAACAGGGCCCTGTGTATTAACACACGTGTGTAACTTCCAGGACATGCAAGAGTGTTAAACCCAAATAGATCAAACACCACAACAGTACAGAATAGTATCATTGCATTGGATTGTTCTCGATCTAACATCTTTTGCTCCTTTTCTGTACCATTTTCAGTCTCAACCTTTCGTCGGCTCAATTTCTCTTCTGATATCTTTCATTCCGATCATCTTCTTTCTACTTGTCTTCCCTTTCTGTCCCTCTCTTTCTCTCTCTCTCTCTCTCTCCTACTACCCCATGCCTAACTCTGTTCCTTGACCTCTCCCCATCTTCCATTGTCTATAACTTTATGGTCTCAGCTTCACTCTAACTCTATGTTTTTCTCTTTATTTTGCCTCTGTATCTCTCACTTTATCTCTCTATCCATATCTGACACTCTCTCTCTCTTATCCAGTTTTTTTTCTCTCTCTCATCACTCCATCACTCTTAGCCTAACTCTCCCTCCTGCACAGTGATGAGGTGAACAATTACCATCATGCGAAGGGACCAAACTGGACTTTGAATTCCAGGCGTAGTTCCATGGAAGTCCAGTAAAGAGGAAGGATTTTACATTTCAATGTCCTGACAACAAAATCCAAAACATTAACTTTCACAATAGCCTCATGGGCACTGTGATTTTGGTCATTTTGATTTGTACAGTTTAACTCAGTTTTTTATGGACACTGTCTGAGAACTGTCTCATCCCAGCTCCTCCACACACACCACAGAGGGCTAGATGTTTCCAGTTAGACCCGAGTCTACCCGATGACAGTTCCTGAACTATCTCCAGAAACTAGTCACAACATTTTTAAAACGTTCTTTCACACAGATGGGTGTGAGTGTCATTAGCAATGCAGCTGTCCTCTGAAGATTAGCTCCAGGAGTGACTACATGTGATGGGCATATCACCCAGTCTCGGCATAACCACCCACCGGCCAACGTTCTAAGTTTAGTGTAATGCTAGAGCATTGGAGGCTGAAGGATGAACTGACAAAAAGAAAATTATGAGAGTTGTGGATAGGGTGGATAGGGTGGATTAGCATCAGAGGAGAAAGTGAGGACTGCAGATGCTGGAGATCAGAGTCGAGAGTGTGGTGCTGGAAAAGCACAGCAGGTGTAGTAGTACAGGATTCCTGATGAAGGGCCCTTGCATGAAACATTGATTCTCTTGCTCCCTCGATGCTATCTGACCTGCTGTGCTTTTCCAGCAGCACACTCTTGACTCTAAATAGTCATCAGATCATTTTTCCTAGGATAGTAATATCAAATTCTAGGAGGCATAGGTTGAAGGTGAGAGGGGAAAGTTTAAAGGAGATGTGCGAGGCAAAGTTTTTTAGACAGGGGAGGCAGTAGAAACAAATACTATAGCAACATTTAAGAGGCATTTAGACAGACACATAGACAGGCAAGGGATAGACAGATACGGAGCATGTGTAAGACTATGGGATAAGTTTAGAATGACACCATGACCAACACAGACATGGTGGGCGAAAGGGCCTGTTCAAAGTTCTATGGTCGTGTTATCAGAACATCAGTCAAAACATATCAAACCAGTCAACTGTAAAGTCCAGTTACTGAAACCGAAAAGCTATGTGACAAAAGTGAGGACTGCAGATGTTGGAAATCAGAGTCTAGACGAGAGTGGTGCTGGAAAATCGCAGCAGGTCAGGCAGCACCGGAGGAGCCTCCAGGAATGAAGGCAGGGCGGAGAGATTCTATGTTTCAAGCATAAGCTCTTCATCAGGGAC
>NC_057735.1:1946276-1961229 GCF_004010195.1 Chiloscyllium plagiosum
GGGAGTTCCTGGACTAGGGGGGGATAGGACAGTGTCGAGGTAGATAGAGATCAGTTCGGTGGGGCAGGAGCATGCTGAGCAATGGGTCGGCCAGGGTGGTCAGGCTTGTGGATCTTGGGAAGGAGGTAGAACCGGGCAGTGCGGGGTTCCCGGACTATGAGGTTGGAAGCTGTTGGTGGGAGATCTCCTGAGGTGATGAAGTTCTGTATGGACTGGGAGATGATGGTTTGGTGATGGGGCTGAGGTCATGGTCAAGGGGGCGGTAGGGGGCGGTGTCTTTGAGTTGGCATTTGGCTTCAGCGGTGTAGAGGTCAGTGCGCCAGACTACCACTGCACCCCCTTTATCCTCTGGTTTGATGGTGAGGTCGGGATTGGAGCAGAGGGATTGGAGGGCTGCGCGTTGTGAGGGTGAGAGGTTGGAGTGGGGGAGGGGGGTAGACAGGTTGAGGTGGCTGTTGGAAAAGCTTTGTGTCCAGTTGTGAGCCGACAGTCTCTTTTGGAACTTACACTGCCATGTGAACATTTCATTGAATGTTTGATCAAAACAGATTGTTGTAAACCTAAGCCTGTGAAGTGCGCAGAGCTGACTGAAACTGTCCAATCCTCAGGCCAATGTGCATTTGACACACTGCACGGAATGAACATGTTCAAGATTAGGAACAGCAAAGAGACAAACAAAGGAGCTAGTTCTAGACTCCAGGTTGTGACAAATGGTTAGAAAAATTCAGATGTGAGGAATTCAAGAAGCAAAACTGATCCCTGGATGGTCCATTGGCTGCACTGGACCTGATCCAAAGCTGGTCTCATTATGAGTTGCTTGTGAACAAGCGTGGCTGAGGAGGCCGTTGTCTGAAGACAAGGGGCTCTGTATTTACAACACTGTTTATCCCACAGTCAACAAACTACATTTATATAGTACCTTTCATGTGTCCCAAGGTGCTTCACAGATTCTTAACCAGAAATAACTGTGGCTCATTGGACAGATAACCAAACACTGGATCTGGATACCAACCCAGGGACAGGGACAAAGCCTGGGATTGGGACTGAGATTGGAACAGGCACTGGGGCTGGGGCTGGAATTGGAACTGGGACTGTGATTAGCTTTGGCTTTTTGGCTGGAATGGGATTGGGATTGGGATGGACTGGAATTGGGATTGGGATTGGGATTGGGACTAGAATTGGGATTGGGGTGGGCTGTGATTGGAATTTGGACTGGGGCTGGGACTGGGCTTGGGGTTGGAATGGGTCTGGGATGGGGATTGGGACTGAAAGTGGGACTGGAATTGAGATTGGGAGTGGGGCTAGGATTGGGATTGGGAGTAGGGTTGTGATTGGAATTTGGACTGGGAATGGGTCTGGGATTGGGATTGTGTTTGGGGCTGGGTCTGACCCTCAGGATTTCCCCGCAAACAGCCAGGGGCTGCCTTTAGTTCATTCTTCACCTGAGTCCAGCAACCCTGCGTACCAATAAGAAACAGAAACTGTGAAAGGATTTTCATTGATATCGCACCTTCCACATCCAACAAGTCATCCCAAAGTGCTTTATAGTCAATAGAGTGCAGTCCCTGTTGCAGAATAGAAACAACTTCCACAACCACTGATGAGATTATGCCCATGCCAGCTATTGAAGTAAAGATGTCAGATGGCAGTGTGGGGATTGATGGCCATTTCACCAACAGCTTTGGGTGGACGGATGACTCTTTGGAAGAGTTCATGGTGGATCACTTGCCAGGGGTCAGTACCTGGTCTAACCTCAGGAACCAGTTGAACATCTAGAGTCAGGGAGCAGGCGGACCCTTTAATGGATTGAAATGATTTGTTCAGAGTGTAGATCCCTGAGCCCCACGCCACTCACCATTTCATAGCTCAGAAACAAAACTGCCAGCTGCTGGAGGCTGCAGTCCGGGGTTGGGTTGGTTTAACCCTGTAGTTGCCGGGAGATGGGAGGATGCTATCTGAGCTGAATGCGGGGAAAGCGGGGAGCCCTCTGCGCTGGGTTTACGCCGCTCCTACGCTGCAGTTCCCCAGAAACACACACGGAGGAGTCGGAGATGCGGAAGGGTGGAAACGAAAGTGACTGAGAGTTAGTTTCAGTTTGTTTTCTGCTCCGGGCCGGATGGTCCTGAGCTCAGGGGGTTTGCTGAGAGCCGCTGTATCCAGGTGAGACACATTTCCCCCAGGGTCAGGGCTCCAGAACCCTCTCACTTCACACTGTGAACCACATGATGGGGTGGGGGGGCACTCCGATTCCAATCCTAGCTCAATGTGGACCAGTCTGCTCCATTGTGGGGGTCGCCCCTTTCAGAGGGTGGGGAGTGGGCTCCTGTCGGGGATGCTGAGGGTCCCTCTCGGGGTTGCTGGGATGGGCTGGTCTCTCCTCTGACAGCTCCACAATTAAACCGGATTCTGTTAAATGGACAGAGCCGGAGGGAACCCACAGCGATGTCGTCACACCGCAGCCTCCAGCTGATGCTCAGGAAAGGCACTGCATTTCTGTAGCGCCTTTCGCCACTTCAGGGAATTGCAAAGTGTTTCATAGAGGTGTTGCAATGGGAAGAGACACAGACGCGAAAACAAAACTGAGCAGATCCCACAAACAGCTATGTGGTAATGACCAGATACTTTATTTTTCTGCAGTGAGGACGTCAAACCCTTTCAACAGGGATCATTCCAAGGATAGACGGGTCTCGGCTTTAACATCTGATCTGTAAGGCAGCTCCTCTGACAGTGTGGCACTCCCACAGTGTTTGAATGGTTTGCCTTCATGGCTCTGGGGGTATAGCTCAGACACATGACCTCAGAGGTGGGAGTACCATCTATTCAGGGAGGTTATATAGATGCAGAAAGGGGTTAGTTAGCTCAGTTGACTGGATGGCAGGTCTGCATTGCACTAATGCCAACAGCTGATTGAGGTCACCATGAGGGACTGTCCTTCTCAATGTCTCGGTGGCAGTTTGGAAAAGCTATGTGAATTGGCCATGCTAAATTGCCCAGTAGTGTTAGGTAAAGGGTAAATGTAGGGGTATGGGTGGGTTACACTTCGGCGGGGCGGTGTGGACTTGTTGGGCCGAAGGGCCTGTTTCCACACTGTAAGTAATGTAATCTAATCTAATCTATGTGTCCAGTTCTGAGCCAACAGTCTCTTCTGGAGTTAAACCACCATCTGTCCTCTCTCTCTTTCTAATGAGAGTTGCACTATGGTTCAGTAGACTATGGTGATTTGATCTGTTATGGATGCAGAACATTTCCAACCATCAAAGGGTTGAGAACAAGAGCACCTGGAGGTGGAGTGAAATAAGATTTTGAACAGAGAGGAGATGGCAGCTTCTCATACACAGCGTTGAGGGAATATGAAATTCAGTTCGAGGGTTAATGGCTAAAATAGAAACTGCTGATGTTTGAGATTGCACCTGGGGAGAGTGGGGTAGGAATGAAGGGTAAGGATTGAACCGATGTGCAAACACTAATCATATGCAACTGACTGTAAAATTTGGACATTGACTGGGTCAAAATCGTGGAATTCGCTCCGTAAGGGCATTGTGGGTCAACCCACAGCAAATGGACGGCAGCAGTACAAGAAGGCAGCTCACCCCCACCTTCTCAAGGGGCAACTAGGGACGGGCAATAAATGCTGGCCCAGCCAATAATAACCATATCTCATTGGTTGAAAGCAAATTCTGAAGTTGTGAAAGGTGCTATAGGAATGTAGCTTGTATGTCTTGACCATCTAGAAACAGCAGCAGCCAGACGATCCTTTTTTGATTGTGCTTGGTTAATCCACTACATCCTGTTTACCCAATGTCTTGCCGAGTGACCATTGTATGTGCGTGAGTGCAGGTTGGTCACAGTCAGCAGAGTGCAGCCAGCACCACACCTGAGCCTGGCTCTGAGCTTTCTCTATGTCACAGGGACTGAAGGGTAGAGGGACTGATCTGAGAGGAGTCTTGGCTGTTTTCACCTTGGAGGAGAAAGTGAGGATCTGCAGATCAGAGTCAAGAGTATGGTGCTGGAAAAGCACAGCAGGTCAGGATGAAGGGCTTATGCCTGAAATGTTGATTCTCCTGCTCCTCGGATGCTGCCTGACCTGCTGTGCTTTTCCAGCACCAAACTCTTGACTCGGATCTCCAGCATCTGTTTTCACCTTGTGTCATCCAGGAATGTTATCGTTAGTTATCATATGTTGTGGTTCTGTTCGCCGAGCTGGAAGTTTTTGTTGCAAACGTTTCGTCCCCTGGCTAGGCGACATCATCAGTGCTTGGGAGCCTCCTCAAAGAAGCGCTTCGCAGGAGGCTCCCAAGCACTGAGGATGTCGCCTAGCCAGGGGACGAAACGTTTGCAACAAAAACTTCCAGCTCGGCGAACAGAACCACAGCAACGAGCACCCAAGCTGCAAATCTTCGCACAAACTTTGAATAGTTATCATATGTCTGTCATTCTCCTGGGTAAGTCTGGGCTGAAATCTGGTCAATTATTCAACACCAAACATTCACTGCTTTAACTGACCCATGGTACAGACTTAGCAGAAAGTTTTGGGTTTTGGCTCCAGTCCAGTCACTGTTGTGATTTCTTTTGGATTTGACAGGCTTTTCTGAGAGCAGGAATGCAGAGCACGGTTAATTACCTCTGGTCACTCAGTGACATCCTTGGACAGGGAGCAACTGCCAGCGTGTACAAAGCACGTCACAAGGTAAAACTTCTGGTTGAGGAGTTCAAACAGCACAGACTATGAAGAAGTTAGGATGAAGATGTGAAGTTGGGATAATTCTTCACCTGGTTGGTAATGGAATAAGAAAAGTTTTGAGACTGGATATGTAAATTGGGTCGAGAAACCAATGTTATATTTGAGGATAAAAAATAGTCAATAGGTGCTGGAGTAGGCCATTCGGCCCTTCGAGCCAGCACCACCATTCATTATGATCATGGCTGATCATCCACAATCAGTATCCTGTTCCTGCCTTATCCCCATAACCCTTGATCCCACTATCCTTAAGAGCTCTATCCAACTCTTTCTTGAAAGTATCCAGAGACTTGGCCTCCACAGCCTTCTGGGGCAGAGCATTCCATACACCCACCACTCTCTGGGTGAAGAGGTTTATCCTCAACTCTGTTCTAAGTGGCCTACCCCTTATTTTTAAACAGGGTCCTCTGGTTCTGGACTTACCCATCATCGGAAACCTGCTTCCTGCCTCCAGAGTGTCCAATCCTTTAATAACCTTATACGTCTCAATCAGATCCCCTCTCATCCTTCTAAACTCAAGTATATACAAGCCCAGTCGCTCCAATCCTTCAACATATTATAGTCCTGCCATTCCTGGAATTGACGTCCTGAACCTACGCTGCACTCCCTCAATAGCCAGAATGTCCTTCCTCAAATTTGGAGACCAAGACTGCACACAATATTCCAGGTGCGGTCTCACCAGGGCCCTGTACAGCTGCAGAAGAACCTCTTTGCTTCTATACTCAATTCCTCTTGTTATGAAGGCCAGCATGCTATTAGCTTTCTTCACTACCTGCTGTACCTGCATGCTTACCTTCATTGACTGATGTACAAGAACACCTAGGTCTCAGTGTACTTCCCCGTTCCCTACCTTGACTCCATTTAGGTAGTAATCTGCCTTCCTGTTTTTGCCACCAAAGTGGATAACCAGATGTTTATCCCCATTAAACTGCATCTGCCATGCACCCGTCCACTCAACTAGCCTGTCCAAGTCACCCTGTAACCTCATAACATCCTCCTCACATTTCACCCTGCCACCCAGCTTTGTGTCATCAGCAAATTTGCTAATATTACTTTTAATACCTTCATCTACACCATTAATGTATATTGTAAACAGCTGCAGTCCCAGCACCGAACCTTGTGGTACCTCACTGGTCACCGCCTGCCATTCCGAAAGGGACCTGTTTATCACTACTCTTTGCTTCTTGTCAGTCAGCCAATTTTCAATCCAAGTCAGTACCTTGCCTCAATACCACGTGCCCTAATTTTGCTGAGGCTTAGGGTTTGAAGTGAGCAGTATGCTGACAGGTTGGCTATGACACACAGCATGATCTCACAAATTGCCATAAGATGGCAATTCCCGCCTCAGGCGACTGACTGTGTGGAGTTTGCACATTCTCCCCGTGTCGGCGTGGGTTTCCTCCGGGTGCTCCGGTTTCCTCCCACAGTCCAAAGATGTGCAGGTCAGGTAAATTGGCCATGCTAAATTGCCCGTAGTGTTAGGTAAGGGGTAAATGTAGGGGTACGGGTGGGTTGCGCTTCAGCGGGTCGGTGTGGACTTGTTGGGCCGAAGGGCCTGTTTCCACACTGTAAGTAATCTAATCTTTTGGTGACCCATGGTTTGTTTAGTTTTGACCTATGGTTTGTTTAGTTTTGACCTATGGTTTGTTTAGTTTTGACCCATGGTTTGTTTAGTTTTGAAGGGTAAATATGAGCCAAAACAGCACTGAAAACCTCCTTGCTGTTCTTCAAATGTTATTCTGGATATTCTACATCCACCTGAGAGGTCAGAGAGAAAGAGAGAAGGGGAAAGCTCATCATCTCTGTCACTAGATCATTTATAACCAGGGGAATTTGCAATGAGCTTTCCTGGCCATACCTTCAATAAGGGGAGCAATGATCTAGTGGTATTTTGCTGGACTGTTAATCCAGTGACCCAGTTAATGTTCTGGGGACCCAGGTTTGAATCCTACTGAGGTAAATGGTGGAGTTCAAGTTCAATAAAAGTCTGGAATTAAGAGTTTAATGATGACCATGAATCCATTGTTGATTGTCAGAAAAACCCATCTGGTTCACTAATGTCCGTTAGGGAAGGAAACTGACAACCTTACCTGGTATGGCCTACATGTAACTCCAGACCCACAGCAATGGGTTGGGCAATAAATGCTGGCCTAGCCAGAGACGCTCACATCCCGTGAATGAATTCAAGAAAAGTCTAGTTACCTGTGATGACATCTAATCTATCTTCCCATGGAACTTTGCAAGTAAAAGAGCAAGTTTAAAACAAAATAGCAATATAAATGAAATGGAAACTCTTCTCTTGGTCAGAGTTCAGTCAAAGTTACCAGGGGAGAGAATGGGGAGGAATGTGGTGATTGATTTTGTGAGTTTCTGCAGAGAGAGAAAGATGATGAGAACATGGAGTTGATAATTGAATTGCTCTTAATGCTGATACGTGACTGTTTCAAACTGCTTTACAGAAAACTGGTGATCAGTATGCTGTCAAAGTATTTAATCATGTCAGTTACCTGCGTCCTTATGAAGTGCAGATGAGAGAGTTTGAAATGTTACGGAAATTAAACCACAAGAATATTGTAAAGCTGTTTGCAGTGGAGGAAGTGGTAAGTATCTGCTCCTGTCATTAACATAAACAGGTTACTACAACTTGTTAGAGACCCCTTCCCCCATACCCAGCCCCAACACCCACACACAGAGTCATACTTCCCCATGAACCTGGAGTAAAGCGAGCCTTCCCCACCCCTCGAGCCGAAATCCTCCTCCCACCTCACCCAGAACAGACGGTAGGGGCACCAGAACCATTGGCAGTGCTCACAGCATCCAGCTCCCCCACCACCCTCCATCAAATCCATCCAGCAAGTCTGTACAGACCCCTCCCAGATCCAGAAAAAAAAGACCCTCACCATGAACACACTGGCAAAGCCAAAGGCCTTTATTGCAAGGTAATTGTAGTATGGGAATGAGGACATCCATCTACAAAGATGAGAAAACATGTGCTGTCTTTCACTTCATATTGAGAGAAGGCTACACTTGCTGTGGAGCATGTGCAGAGAAAATTCACTCTGTTGAATCCTGGGATAATGGGTTTTCCTATAATGAGAGGTGAGCTACATTGGGCCTGTATTCCCTGAATATTGAGAAGAGATAGCATTATAACTTTTGCCATTCTGAGGGGACATGAAAGGGAAGGAACAGTAAGGCTGATTCTCACTAACTCAGAAATCTAGAATGTGAGGGCACTGTCTCAGGTTAAGGAGCCAATCATATAGGATTGTGACAGAGAGAAATTCCTTCAGTCCAGGGGCTGTCAATCTTTGGAGTTCCCTATCTCAGAGGCTTCTGAGTCCTCTGTCTTTGTCAACATGCAGCACGACTTAGACAGCATCTGGGTTTGGCTAATAGGTGGCAAATACTATTAATGCCACACAACAACCATCACCAATAAGAGAGAATGTAACCATTGTCCCTTGATACTCAATGGCATTGTCATCACTGAATCCCGCACTATCAATATCCTGGGGGTTACCATTAACCACTCAACTGGACCACCACATAAACACACTGGCTACAAGAGCAAGTCAGAGGCTCTGAATACTGGAGTAACTCACCTCCTGACTCCTCAAAGCCTGTCCACCATCAACAAGGCACAAGTCAGGAGTGTGAGGGAATACTCCCCACTTGCCTGGATGGGTGCAGCTCCAACAACACTCAAGAAGCTTGACACCATCCCTGACAAAGCCACCCCCACTCGATGAGCACCACATCCATAAACACCCACTCCCTCCACCACCGATGCTCAGTTGCTGGAATTTGTACCATTTACAAGATATACTGCACTAACTCACCTCAACTCCTTCAACAGCACCTTCCAAACCCATACCCACTACCAATTTAAAGGATAACGTTGGCATGTACATGAAAACACCAGCAAACTGCACACCATCCTGGATAAAGTTATCGACTGTGATATATACACCCACCCAGAGCTGCCTTGCATGTCACTCTCTCTGCTGTATGTTATGGGTTTGAGTTGTTTCTGAGTGTGCCTATTCTCTAGGGAACCAGTAAACAGAAGGTGCTGGTAATGGAGTACTGCGCTGGTGGGAGTTTGCTCAATGTTCTGGAAGAATCGGAAAATGCATTTGGATTATCAGAAGCTGAATTTCTGATTGTTCTGGAAAGTGTTGGTAAGTTTCACACTGTCTCCACATCTCCTGATTACACCAAAGGAGGTTACTTCATTAATCTGTGCTATTGGGGGAATTTGGGAAACGGTGGGTTGTGTTGGGGGGGGGTGGGGGGTCTGAATTAATCAATATCCCAGCAGAATGCCCAGACCCGCACCCACCAATCAGCAGCTCGCTGGCTCCACGGAAGTTACATTCCCATCACGTATCTAAGTGTCTGAAGAGATAAAGTTACAGGAATAAAAACAGAAAGCTGGGGAGAAACTCAGCAGATCTGGCAGGATCCGTGAAGAGATAAACAGAGTTAATGTTTTGAATCCAGTGACACTTTTCAAATCTGAAGAAGGGTCATCAGACACAAAATATTGACTCGGTTTCTCTGCTGCCAGACCTGCTTGAGTTTCTCCAGCATTCTCTGTGCTAGTCTCAGGTTTCCAGCATCTGCAATATTTTGCTTTCATTTGAAACTGTATAATAGCCCAGTCAGGCAGAGTCACCATCTGGGGCTGGGGAGGGGTCGAAAAGTATGGCGCTGGAAAAGCACAGTAGGTTAGGCAGCATCTATCACCCTTCAGTTTAAAGCTGTGTCCCCTCATGCATCTGAGGGAAAAGGCTCTCCCTGTCCATCCTATCTAACCCTCTGATTATCTTATATGTCTCAATTAAGTCGACTCTCAACTTTCTTCTCTTTAGTGAAAACAGCCTCAAGTTCCCTCAGCCTTTCCTCATAACACCTTCCCTCCATACCAGGCAGCATCCTATTAAATCTCCTCTGAACACTTTCCAAAGCTTCCACATCCTTCCTATAATGCGGTGACCAGAACTGTACACAATACTCCAAGTGCAGCCGCACCAGTGTCTTGTACGGCTGCAGCAGGATCTCATGGCTCTGAAACTCAATCCCTCTACCAATAAAAACCAACATATTGTATGCCTTCTTTTTTTTATAAGAATTTTTATTGAAAAGCTTTTTAAAATCTTTTACAAAACATTTATATATAAAGAAAAAGAATAACACTGTCAAAACAGAAAAAAAAGGTAGCACAAAATAACAAGGCCATAAGTGTCTGAACAAGCACCATTGTTAATAAACAACCCACTATTCTACCAAAACACACATATCTACTTAACTAAAACTAAACTACAAATATATTAAATAAATACTAGTTTAAACTACATTCAGATAACTTAAATTAAATAATATCTCACTACTTTATTCTGTCTGACTCATCACACTTGCACTGAGGCTCCCATCCCTGGGAATACCCCCTACAGTACCCATATTCTTTTCCTTCTGGTCTCCTCTTCCCAGTGCCCCACAGGCACCCACAAAGATTCCCACGGCTATACCACAGCCCTGGCTAATATTGCCGACAAGTCAGCGTCAATATAATTTAAAAGTGGCCGCCACGTCCGGTAGAACTGCTCCGTTTTGTGTGCACCATATTTGTGAGGTAGTCTTGGGGGAATGCTCCGTCACCAGCCCACGCCACCCCATAAGACCTGGTGGTTTCTCTGACTTGCGATTCATTAAAATGTTCTTCCTCGTGCAATGGCAAGGATATTACACAGTCTCTTCCTGTGTTCCCCCAGAGACAGCAAATTTGGCAACGCCAAAAGAAGAATGATTGGATCCATGTTAATTCCAATCCCCAGGATGTCCTCTAACTCCCTTACTATAGTACTCCAATATCTTTGGATCTTGCAACATGACCAATAACAATGTGTGAGATATATTAACATATTAATTTTACATTTGGGACAGTCTGGTGACACTGCTCTGTTAAGCTTAGCTAGCCTTTCTGGTGCCATATGAGCCCTGTGTAAGATCTTCAATTGCATAGTCTGTGCTCTGTTACATACTGAAATTTTCCATACATTCCCCCAGATGTCTTCCTATATCTCTGGTGAAATGTCCTGTCCTAACTCTCGGTTCCACATCTTACAGAGTCCTTCCATATTCCCCAGAGCACGGCCTTTCTGTAAATGATATAAAGTACTAAGTGAAAGAGTACCCGCGCACTGGAGTACCCTTTTCACTGCGTCTGATTTATAACATTGGGTCAGGCGTGTGGTCTTCCTCTATATATAGTCCCTTATCTGGAAGTAACAGAAAAAGTCCCTATTGGACAATCCATATTTCTGGCTTAACTGACTAAATGACATCAGGACCTCTCCCTCAAATAAATCTCCCAAACATAGAATTCCTTTGTTCTCCCATGTGTTCAAACCGGAGTCCATTACCCCAGGTTTAAATCTTTGGGCTCCTACCAACGGGGTAAGTGGCGAAGTCTTAGACCAATTGCCCTTGTCTTGCTTCATGATCCTCCAGGCTTTCACCGTCTTCAAGATAATTGGACTATTGCATTGCCTGGTCATGGATTTCATCTTGTCCATAACTAATAAATTAATTAGAGGACATCTCGAAAGTGAGGCTTCAATATCAAGCCAGATCGATTCTGAATTCCCCTGTACCAAGTCACCAACATATGTTAACAGAGCATTTATTTTATATTTCTTCAAATCCGGAAGATCCACCCCTCCCTCAACTTGCAAAAGCTAATTTAGTGAATTAAATTAGAGGATGCCTATGGCTCCAAATAAAGGACCCTGGCCAACCATTAATCCTCTGTAACACTTGTCTAGGTAAAAACAACAGGGCATTCTCATGGGGTATAGCAGTCAAGGAAGGACATTCATTTTAATCAGGACTATTTGACCCAGCCACGATAATGGTAATCCCTCCCACTGCTGCAAATCCTGTTTTATCCTCTCTAGTAGTTGTACATAGTTAGCCTTATACAGCTGGTGGAAGGAAGAGAGCAATAAAAATTCCTAAGTACAAAAGAACCTTTTGGCGACGATCTAAGTGGGAATTGCATTGCATCCTTCAAGTCAGGCACCCTCCACTAAACCCCCTACCAGCATAGCTTCTGATTTACCAAATGCCTACTTGACAATCCTATCAACCTGGGTGGCAACTTTCAAGGGTCTATATTCCTGGACACCGAGATCTCTCTGCTCATCTACATTACCAAGAATCTTACCATTAGCCCAGTACTCTGCATTCCTGTTACTTCTTCCAAAGTAAATCATCTCACACTTTTCCGCATTAAACTCCATTTGCCACCCCTCAGCCCAGCTCTGCAGCTTATCTATGTCTCTCTGTAACCTAAAACATCCTTCATCACTATCCACAACTCTACCGACCTTGGTGTTATCCACAAATTTACTAACCCATCCTCTGTGCCCTCATCCAGGTCATTTATATAAATGACAAACAGCAGTGGACCCAAACAGTTCCTTGCAGTACCCCACTAGTAACTGAACTCCATGATGAATATTTCCCATTAACCATTACCCTCTGTCTTCTTTCAGCTAGCCAATTTCTGATCCAAACCGCTAAATCATCCTCAATCCCATGCCTCTATATTTTGTGCAATAGCCTACCATGCAGAACCTTATCAAATGCTTTACTGAAATCCATATATTAGTGAAGAACAACCTTCACCAAACCGTGTTGACTATCCCTAATGAACTTATTCATTTCTAGATGATTATAAATCTTATCTCTTATAACTCTTTCCAACACTTTAACCATAACTGAAGTAAGGCTCACTGGTCTATAATTACCAGGGTTGTCTCTACTCCCCTTCTTGAACAAGGGGACAACATTTGCTATTCCCCAGCCTTCTGGCACTGTTCCTGTGGACAGTGACGATATAAAGATCAAAGCCAAAGGCTCGGCAAGTCTCCTACCTGGTTTCCCAGAGAATCCTTGGATAAATCCCATCTGGCCCAGGGGACCTATCTATTTTTACGCTTGCACCTCCTCCTTGTGAACCTCAATCCTGTCTAGTCTAGTAGCCTCTATCTCAGTATTCTCCTCGACAACATTGTCTTTTTCCAGTGTGAATACTGATGAAAAGTATTCATTTAATGCTTCCCCTATCTCCTCTGACTCCACACACAACTTCCCACTACTATGCCTGATTAGCCCTAATATTACTCTAGTCATTCTTTTATTCTTGATACACCTATAAAAAGCCTAAGGGTTTTCCTTGATCCTATCCACCAATGACTTCTCATGTCCCCTCCTGGCTCTTCTTAGCTCTCTCTTTAGGTCTTTCCTGGCTAACTTGTAATTCTCAAGCGCCCTAACTGAGCCTTCACAACTCAGCCTAACATAAGCCTTCTTCTTCCTCTTGATAAGAGATTCAACTTCCTCAGTAAACCACGGTTCCCTCGCTTGACCATTTCCTCCCTGCCTGACAGGTACATACTTATCAAGGACCCGCAGTAGCTGTTCCCTGAATAAGCTCCACATTTCAATTGTGCCCATCCCCTGCATTTTCCTTCCCCATCCTATGCATCCTAAATCTTGCCTAATCACATCATAATTGCCTTTCCCCCAGCTATAACTCTTGCCCTACGATATATATCGATCCCTTCCCATCACTAAAGTAAACGTAACCAATTTGTGGTCACTATCACCAAAGTGCTTACCTACATCCAAACCTAACACCTGGCTGGGTTCATTACCCAGTACCAAATCCAAAGTAGCCTCGCCCCTTGTTGGCCTGTCTACATACTGTGTCAGGAAACCCTCTTACATGCATTGGACAAAAACTGACCCATCTAAACTACTTGAACCAGTCCAGTCAATATTTGGAAAGTTAAAGACCCCCATTCCTATTGAGAATCATCTTTGCTATCCTTTCCTCTACATCTCAGAAACTACTCAGAGGCCTATAGAAAACTCCCAAAACCTCTCCTTTCCTGTTTCTAATCTTAGCCCAGACGACCTCAGTAGATGAGTCCTCAAACATCCTTTCTGCAACCGTAATACTGTCCTTGACTAACAGTCATTCAAACACTCGCAATGCAGACAAGGTGCTGGAATTCTGAAATGAAAACCAAAAAATGTGGGAAATGCTCAGCAGGTCTGGAAGTAGCTGTTCAGGGGGAGAGTGAGAGAGTTAATATTTTATCAGAACCTAGAGCCTATGGCCTACCTTCATCATTTAACTCTTTTAGATTTAACGGTTGAATAATACGGATATGTAATATTCCTGCCAACAGAAGACTTTGATCCATTGATTTCCAAAGATTCTAATGGCTTTGTGTCAAACTCACAAGGAAACTTGGTGAAAATTACCCAAATCATTTTCAATTTGGAGCAGTTTGGAATCAGCGCAGAAAGGGAGGCTCGTGTCTGTTTATGGCATCTTTTGGTGATCCCAGGATCTCGTATAGCACTGCGTCACCAATGAAACAATCTTGGCACGGAGCCGCTGTTGTAATGTTGGAAACACAGCAGCTTAAATGTGCACAGCAAGATCCCACAAACACCAATGTGTCAGTAACCAGATGATCTATTTTGTTTTTTTTTAATTGGGGTTGATTGAGGGATACAGGTTGGGTGAGGTACCAGTTTATCAGACAATGCTGACTCAGCATCTGAGAGAGTGAGATCCCAGACTGATACCTGTACTGGAACACTTTTCCTGCACCTATCACAATCCCCTCTTTCCTCTGTTACCAGTTGGTGGAATGAACCAGTTGAGAGAGAATGGAGTGGTCCATCGAGATATTAAACCAGGGAACATCATGCGTGTGGTTGGGGACGATGGCCAATCCATTTATAAACTAACAGATTTCGGAGCTGCTCGGGAACTCGAAGATAATGAACAGTTTGTCTCACTGTATGGAACTGAGGAGTATTTGGTCAGTACCCTTGCCAGATCCATCAGATATTATGGAATCACTGGACAGTGTTATCACCAGTGAGTCAGCAGGAAGTGGTCCCGCCTTCTACAGCTCCGGAAGGTTCTTGATTTCACCCAACGGCTTGAAGTTGCTCAATGTCAACCTACAGCCACTGGAGGAAATGGACAGAGGGATAGGGGGTGGGGGGCGTGGAGGCGGTAGTGGCTGGGGTGGTGTGTGTCAGGGTGTGGAGGGTAAACATGAGGGTAGGAGTGCGCGTGGGCTTGGTAGGGGCAGGGCTTGTTGATGTGTGGGGGGTTTG
>NC_057735.1:1962086-1964323 GCF_004010195.1 Chiloscyllium plagiosum
TGTGATGTAGTAGGGTTGGATTGTGGCGATGACAGTGATGGGGATTCAGTTCCTGACCGGTGCTTCCCTGTAAATATGGAGATTCACTGAAGCCTGGGTCACTCCGAGCTAAGATCCTTCTACGTTGCAGAACTTCCTGATGCTTGTTGGCCTGAATCTCCCCTTGAGGTAACCCCAGGGACAGCCAGTGTGTCTCCAGGGACAGCCAGTGTGTCTCCAGGGACAGCCAGTGTGTCCCCAGGGACAGCCAGTGTGTCTCCAGGGACAGCCAGTGTGTCTCCAGGAACAGCCAGTGTGTCTCCAGGGACAGCCAGTGTGTCCCCAGGGACAGCCAGTGTGTCTCCAGGGACAGCCAGTGTGTCCCCAGGGGGAACAATTGAATAGAACATGCTCCCACTGCAGTCCTCAATATTCACTCTCTGGTTATTGTGCCTGGCAGCACCCAGATATGTATGAACGTGCTGTTCTTCGGAAACCTCAGAAGAAGGCGTATGGAGTCACGGTGGATTTGTGGAGCATCGGTGTGACATTCTACCAAGCGGCGACCGGCAGCCTACCCTTCATTCCATATGGTGGACCACGGAAGAACAAGGAGACGATGTAGGTTACTTTCAGCAAGGCCTTTAAATCTCTCACTTGCTTTAATCCATGCAATTTTCCATCTACAAATGTGTTCATCTTTTGATATTTTCCCATCTCACTCCATCTGTTTTTAAATTCCACCTCACTGTATCCTTCATCCCACCCCATCTCTGTGATTTATGTTTACATCAAGGCCATAGTTTTAAATCCCTGAATCTATTCTCTTTCTTTAATCACATCCCAGTGTCTCCACCCTGCTCAATTCCTCAACCAAACTTCTGTCCTGTTCATTTCCAGAAGTCACAGGACACCAGGTTATAGTCCAACAGGTTTTTTTTGAAATCACAAGCTTTCAGAGAGCTGCCCCTTCATTTGTTGACACAGCAGCAATGCTCCATAACCTGGTGGTGGTGGTGTGCCTTCTGAGATTGTCCATCCCAGACCAACACTGGCATCTCCACGTCATGGCTATTTATTTCCCACCTAACCCTCCCATCAGCCTACCTTGGAAGTTGCCCAGTTTTTTTATCAGCTCAGCATGGTTTCATTACAGGTATAAAATCACAACTCAGAAGCCACAGGGAGCGATTGCCGGGGTGCAGCACCGAGACGAAGGGTCAATCGAGTGGAGTCATGAGCTGCCAGTCAGTTGTAGATTGTCCCGGTAAGTCCTGCCAATGAAGGGTCACGTAGAGCAGGGGCAACCCCTAGTGTATGATCCACACCTGGCTGGATTTTCACAGCTATCTAACTGGGAATGTGGTAAAGTGATCACAGCAAGGAAGAGGACAAAGGTGTGAGCGTACAAGAAACCCCAAAAGATGTCCCAGACAATGGAACAGGGTGAGGTTATTCAGCCCATTGATCGTGGGGCAACTGATCTCTGCCATAAAGATCAAAGTTTATAATTTGATGTGTCAGTGAGTCAGGAGATATTGGGTTTGAATCCCAATCTGGGATTTATACACACAGCAGATTGCCACTGCACTGATGGGGGGCTACAGTGTTGAAGGTGTTACCTTTACCGTGATAGCAAGCTGAGCAGAGGGCCTCTTCAGTTGGTTGGTAAATATCTGCTCAAAAGATGATGTCCTAGTCTACAGTCCTCCCTCCAGCAACACTGCGATAAAGATCTCATGTGCTGTTTGTGGGCTCGGATTATTTATTTCCAAAATTAAATGATGTTGCTTCATATGTATCAGTTCTGTATTATAAGATTAGTTCATTAGAGTTACTGGGACACAGTCCCTGAAGGGGCTGTCTCTCACTGGGTTACAGTTCCTGATGGTGCTCTCTCTCACTGGGATACAGTTCCTGAAGGTGCTGTCTCTCACTGGGACACAGTTCCTGAAGGTGCTCTCTCTCACTGGGGTACAGTTCCTGAAGGGGCTGACTCTCACTGGGATACAATCCCTGAAGGGGCTGTCTCTCACTGGGATACAGTCCCTGAAGGGGCTCTCTCTCACTGGGGTACAGTTCCTGAAGGGGCTGTCGCTCACTGGGATACAGTTCCTGAAGGGGCTGACTCTCACTGGGATACAATCCCTGAAGGGGCTCTCTCTCACTGGGATACAGTTCCTGAAGGGGCTGTCTCTCACTGGGATACAGTTCCTGAAGGTGCTGTCTCTCACTGGGATACAATCCCTGAAGGGGCT
>NC_057735.1:1964910-1975741 GCF_004010195.1 Chiloscyllium plagiosum
AGTTCCTGAAGGTGCTGTCTCTCACTGGGATACAGTTCCTGAAAGATTGACTCTCACTGGGATACAGTTCCTGAAGGGGCTGTCTCTCACTGGGATACAGTTCCTGAAAGATTGACTCTCACTGGGATACAGTTCCTGAAGGGGCTGTCTCTCACTGGGATACAGTTCCTGAAGGGGCTGTCTCTCACTGGGATACAGTTCCTGAAGGGGCTGTCTCTCACTGGGATACAGTTCCTGAAGGGGCTGTCTCTCACTGGGATACAGTTCCTGAAGGGGCTGTCTCTCACTGGGATACAGTTCCTGAAGGGGCTGTCTCTCACTGGGATACAGTTCCTGAAGGGGCTGTCTCTCACTGGGATACAGTTCCTGAAGGGGCTGTCTCTCACTGGGATACAGTTCCTGAAGGGGCTGTCTCTCACTGGGATACAGTTCCTGAAGGGGCTGTCTCTCACTGGGATACAGTTCCTGAAGGGGCTGTCTCTCACTGGGATACAGTTCCTGAAGGGGCTGTCTCTCACTGGGATACAGTTCCTGAAGGGGCTGACACTCTCACTGGGATACAGTTCCTGAAGGTGCTGACTCTCACTGGGATACAGATCCTGAAGGGGCTGACTCTCACTGGGATACAGTTCCTGAAGGGGCTGACTCTCACTGGGATACAGTTTCTGAAGGTGCTCTCTCTCACTGGGATACAGTTCCTGATGGTGCTGACTCTCACTGGGATACAGTTCCTGAAGGGGCTCTCTCTCACTGGGATACAGTCCCTGAAGGGGCTCTCTCTCACTGGGATACAGTTCCTGAAGGTGCTGACTCTCACTGAGATACAGTTCCTGAAGGTGCTGACTATCACTGGGGTACAGTTTCTGAAGGGGCTGACTCTCACTGGGGTACAGTTCCTGAAGGGGCTGACTCTTACTGGGGTACAGTTCCTGAAGGTGCTGACTCTCACTGGGATACAGCTCCTGAAATTGTTTCTGAGAGCAGGAATGTGGTGCTGAGTTAGAAGATCAGCCATGAGCATTTTGAATAGTTTCACAGATATGATGGGCCAAATGGCTAGTTCCTGCTGCTGTCTTTTTTTTGAGTTTGTGGTTTCTCCTGTTACTTTGGTGAGCGACCTCTGTAGTTACCATTGACGAGTGTACCTGATCTTGTGCCTCCTTTTCCTCCTTTGCTGTGTTCCTCCAGGGGTTTGAAGAACTTGTTAGTTCCCATCCTTGCCAATATCCTGGAGGTGGATCAGACCAAATGTTGGGGATTTGACCAGTTCTTTGCAGAAGCCAATGACATTCTCCACAGAACAGTGATCCACATCTTCTCTTTGCAGCAGGCTCTGATGGTCAAAACCTATATCCACTCCTACAACACGTAAGCCTTTGTGTTTGTCTGTGTCCTCTCAGATCTAATGATCCTATGTGTAGCAAGTTCAGAAAATATCTTGAGCTTGAACAGAGGGACACTGCTTCATTCTCCGGATCATTTTGCTTTCCATGATCATGTAAATTCACTGATTCCTCAGTTCCAATGGGTTGGTGTATTGGAGAGTGCAAGAGAGACAGAGAATTAATGCTGTCACCTAATTTCAAACCATAGAAAGCTGCTTTCCTCTGATTGCAGGCTTGTTGAAATTGTCTCTCTTTAATTTGCCTGAATTTATATCATGTTGGAGTTTGAACATTCTTTATTTTCTGCGTAAAACTAAGGTCTGCAATGTATAATTTTGAGTTTTATTTCACATGTTTTACACTATACTATAATTACTGCAATGTTTAGCTTTTGACATTGTTCTTTCTTTCTTCCTCATTCTTATCTCGGTGCTTGTATCTGAAGTAGTGCCTTGAGTGGGGACAGTATACATTTTTCACTGTACTCTTGTACTTTCCTACTTGAGTACATTTGACAATCAAATCAATCAGTTTTCAGTGGCTGGTGAACAACATGTTTTTCCTAGTCTTGCCACTTATTAAAGATGACAATTGAGTCATAGGATCATACAGCACGGAACAGACCCTTCAGTGTAACTCATGCACGTTGACCAGGCATCCCAAAATCTTATCAATTATTATGGTACAGAAGGAGGCCATTTGGCCCATTGTGCCTGCACTGGTTCTATTTTCTAGTGACAATCATCTGCCTTTTCTCTACATCCCTGTACACCCATTGCTGAATCATCATCCCATTCCCTCTTGAATACCTCAATGAACCTGTCTCCACCACATTTCCAGGCAGCTCATTCCATACACTAATGACTCACTGTGTGAAAAATCTTATTCTTGCTTCAATATGGCTTTTGAATCCACTAACAGTGTTTTTTATTCATTCCATGAGGGTGGGCTTCGCGAACTGGACCTGCAATGATTGCCCCTGGGGCAGTGGTGAGCTGCCTGTTGAACTGTTACAGTCCATTTGGTGTAACTGCACCCACCATATATTAATGACTTAGAGGAAGGAAGTGAATATTCTGTTGCCAAATTTACAGATAACACAAAAATAAATGGAAAAGCAGGTTGTGAGAGGGATATAAACAGTTTATAGAGAGATAGATGTATAGGTTAAATAAGTGGGCAAAAAGTTGACAAATGGAGTTTAATGTGGGTAAATGAAACACTCATTTTGGAAGGGAGAATGAAAGGATACAATATTATTTAAGTGGAGAAAAACCTCAGAAAGCTGCATCACAAAGCGACTTGGGGAGAACTTGTGCATGAAACACAGAAAGCTAGCACACAGGGGCAGCAGGGGATCAGGAAGGGCAATGGAACGTTAGCCCTGATTTCAAGAGGGTTGGAGTGTAAGAATAGGGAAGTGTTACTGTAAGGTGCTGGGAGGACCACATAGAGTGATAGAGTCATAGAGATGTACAGCATGGAAACAGACCCTTCGGTCCAACTCGTCCATGCTGACCAGATATCCCAACCCAATCTAGTCCCACCTGCCAGCATCTGGCCCATATCCCTCCACCAAACCCTTCCTATTCATATACCCATCCAGATGCCTTTTAAATGCTGTAATTGTACCAGCCTCCACCACTTCCTCTGGCAGCTCATTCCATACACGTACCACCCTCTGCGTAAAAAGGTTTCCCCATAGGTCTCTTTTTTATCTTTCCCTTCTCACCGTAAACCCTCTAGTTCTGGGTTCCCCCACCCCAGGTAAAAGACTTTGTCTATTTATCTTATCCATGTCCTTCATGATGTTATAAACCCGTATACGGTCACCCCTCAGCCTCTGATGCTCCAGAGAAAACAGCCGCAGCCTATTCAGCCTCTTCCTGTAGCTCAAATCCTCCAAACCTGGCAATATCCTTGTAAATCCTCTCTGAATCCTTTCAAGTTTCACAACATCTTTCCGATAGGAAGGAGACCAGAATTGCACGCAATATTCAAAAAGTGGCCTAACCAACATCCTGTATAGTCGCAACATGACCTACCAAGTCCTGCACTCAATATTCTGACCAATAAAGGAAAGCATACCAAATGCCTTCTTCACTATCCTATCTACCTGCGACTCCACTTTCAAGGAGCTATGAACCTGCACTCCAAGGTCTCTTTGTTCAGCAACACTCCCTAGGACCTTACCATTCAGTGTATAAGTCCTGCTAAGATTTGCTTTCCCAAAATGCAGCACCTCGCATTTATCTGAATTAAACTCCATCTGCTACTTCTCAGTCCATTAGCCAATCTGGTCCAGATCTGAGGTAACCCTCTTCGCTGTCCACTACACCTCCATTTTTGGTGCTATCTGCAAACTTACTAACTGTACCTCTTATGCTCACATCCAAATCATTTATATAAATGATGAAAAGTAGAGGGCCCAGCACCGATCCTTGTGGCACTCCACTGGTCACAGGCCTCCAGTCTGAAAAACAACCCTCCACCACCACCCTCTGTCTTCTACCTTTGAGCCAGTTCTGTATCCAAATGGCTAGTTCTCCTTGTATTCCATGAGATCTAACCTTGCTAATCAGTCTCCCATGGGGAACCTTGTGGAACGTCTTAGTGTAGTCCATATAGATCATTTCTACTGCTCTGCCCTCATCAATCCTCTTTGTTACTTCTTCAAAAAACTCAATCAAGTTTGTGAGACATGATTTCCCACGCACAAAGCCATGTTGAGTATCCCTAATCAGTCCTTGCCTTTTCAAATACATGTATATCCTGTCCCTCAGGATTCCATCCAACAACTTGCCCACCATCGATGTCAGGCTCACCGGTCTATAGTTCCCTGGCTTGATCTTACCATCTTTCTTTAACAGTGGCACCACGTTAGCCAACCTCCAGTCTTCCAGCACCTCACCTGTGACTATCGATGATACAAATATCTCAGCAAGAGGCCCAGCAATCACTTCCCTCGCTTCCCACAGAGTTCTAGGGTACATCTCATCAGGTCCTGGGGATTTATCCATTTTTATGCATTTCAAGACATCCAGCACTTCCTGTAATATGGACATTTTTCAAGATGTCACCATCTATTTCCCTACATTCTATATTTTCCATGTCCTACTCCACAGTAAACACTAATGCAAAATACTCAGTATCTTCCCCCATCTCCTGCGGCTCCACACAAAGGCCGCCTTGCAGATCTTTGAGAGGCCCTATTCTCTCCCTAGTTACCCTTTGTCCTTAATGAATTTGTAAAAACCCTTTGGATTCTCCTTAACTCTATTTGCCAAAGCTATCTCATGCCCCCATCTGGAGCACTGTGAGCGGTTTTGGTCCCCTTAGCTAAGTTTCCTTAGGTTGTTTCATTGGAGGCAGTTCAGAAAAGGTTCACTGGGATGATCTCTGGGATGGAGGGATTGTTTTATGAGCAAACGCTAAACAGACTGGGACTCTACTCACTGGAGTTTAGGAAAATGAGTTAAGAAGAATCTTATTAAAACATATCAGCTTCCTAAGGGGTTCGACAGGGTAAATGCTGAGAGAATGTTTCCCCTCGTGGGAGAGTCTTGGACCAGAGGGCAGAGTCTCAGAATAAAGGGGCACCATTTTAAACTGAGATGAGGAGGGATTTATTCTCTCAGAGGGTTGTGAGACTTAGAACTCCTTGCCACAGAGAACCGTGGGAGCAGAGTTGCTGTGTATATTTAATTCTGAGATAGAGAGTGTCTTGATCAGACGGGGAATCGTGGGTTACAGGGAAAGGCGGGAAAGTGAACATGAGGAATGTCGGATCAGCCATGATCCTGTTTAGTGGAGGACCAGGCTCAAGAGGCTGAATGGCCTCCTCCTGTCCCTATTCCTTATGGTCTAATGTTGTTAGGGAAGGAGTTCCAGGGTTTTGATCCAGTGACTTAAAGAATGGTGAATGGCTGGGAGTTGATCTTGCTGGGGTGGTGTTCCCATGTCCAGCTGTCAGTGTTGTATTAAGTGTACTGTATTTACTGAAAATGGCCCCAAGGAAACAATACTTACCACTGTCTTAGATGAGTGATTCAGAGTTGTTACAGCTCTGAGTTATGTGTCTTAACTCTTCACAAATCTGAAATACTAGTTGCAGCCCATAAGACATAGGAGTGGAAGTAAGGCCATTCGGCCCATCAGGTCCACTCACCATTTAATCATGGCTGATGGACATTTCAACTCCACTTACCCCCACTCTCCCTGTATCCCTTAATTCCTTGCGAGATTAAGAACTTATCAATCTCTGCCTTGAAGACATTTAACGTCCCGGTCTCCACTGCGCTTCGTGGCAATGAATTCCACAGGTCCACCACTCTCTGGCTGAAGAAATGTCTCCTCATTTCTGTTCTAAATTGACTCCCTCTAATTCTATGCCCATGGGTCCTAGTATACCTGCCTGACGGAAACAAATTCCCAGCATCCACCCTTTCTAAGTCTTGCATTATTTTGTAAGTTTCTACTGGATCTCCCCTCAACCTTCTAAATTATAATGAATACAATCCCAGGATCCTCAGCCGTTCATCGTATGTTAGGTCTACCATTCCAGGGATCATCCATGAACACGCTCAGTCAGTTTAAGACATTTCCTGTACTATCCATCTATACAATTCTGCATCACATAATAGTTTGAGCACAACTTTAAGAGAGAAGAAATTAACATTTATTCTTCATTGATGGCTTTGATTTTCCTTAATTACTGTGCATTATCTTTGAAGATAGCAGGGCAGGTTTTTAACATTTGTTTCTGGGAAGAGAACATTACTGGCCAGACCAGTATTTATTGCAACAAAGACAGAAGTTGCTGGTGAAATTTTGCAGGTCTGGCAGAAACTGTGGGGAGAAAACAGAGTTAATGTTTCGGGGTCCGGTGACTAATTTTACCATCCTTCCTAAGGACCCTTGAGAAGACGGTGGTACATTATTGAGTTGCTGCAGTCTTAGTGGTGTATCTAACCAGAGTGTCATTGAGAGAATGATTAGCAAAGCTTATGGGATCTTTGTCCTCATAACTGGAAGTATTGAGTACAAAACTAAGGAAGATTTGATGAATCTTCAGTTGTGACCTGACCAGAACTTTATAAAAAAGTCTCTGCAGTTCTGGTCTCCACACATTTTAGGAAAGATACAAGGCTCTTCAGGGATATCTACTGGATTGCTTCCAGGGATGAGGGATTTTAGTAACAAGGTTAGGTTGGAGTTAGGCCAGGCTTGTTCTCTTTGGAGTAAAGGAGATTGAGGAAAGATTTGATTGAGGTGCACATGATTATAACAATAACAGATAACATCAATAAAGAAAAACAGTTTCCATTAACTGGTCATCCAAGGACCAGGAGGCAACAGTTCAATGTTCCGGGCAAAATATACAAGGGGATATGAGGAAGATACAGGGGGATACGCGGAAGATACAGAAGGATATGAGGAAGATACAGAGGGATATGAGGAAGATACAGGGGATATGAGGAAGAGTGAAGACTGGCCACATTGATGGGGGATGTAGAGACAAGGAATTCTTCTTAAAAGTAATTGGATGGAGACTTGAAGGAAATCGACTTTCAGGCTTACAGGGATCAATGGCCAGCTCTCTGCGGAACATTCCATATACTTGATGGGCTGAATAGTCTCCTTCTTTACTCTAATAATCCTGTGTTTCCACAACAAACACCTGCCCCCTCCAAGGATCACGACTCATCACATGTCATTGTTTTTAATAGCAAGCCCGCTGTTTCAGAATGAGACTAACATGATCGTGTCCTTAACCAGAAACCCCAGTTAAAAGGATGATCATTCCTTGTGCCAAATTGGTTTCCTCCACTGTTATCAAAGTGATTCGATGCTTGTCTTTAATTGAAATTGTGACTTCATCCTGGAACGGACCATAGTTGTAGTGTCAGCTCTTCGGACCTGAAATTGTCTTAAACCTCTTTGTTTGACAGCAAAGTCTCAAAGTGAGCAATACTTAAAAAGAAGGTTGAATTATTAATTGTGTAAAAGGAGTCAACTTTAGGACAGTCTGATCTTCCAGAATTACAAGTACTCCTTTTTCAGGTACAGCGTATTCATTTTTATGGGCTGTGAGCCCATCATTTATTGCCCATCCCTAATTGCCCTTTATCAGGTGGTGGTGAGCTGCCTTCTGGAACCACTGCATTCTTTAGGGTGTAGGGATACCCACAATGCCATTAGGAAGGAAGTTGAGGATTTTGACCCAGCAATACTGAAGGAACAGTGATATATTTCTAATTGAAATGTCATTTGGAGGAGAACTTGCAGGAGGTGGTGTTCCCATGTATCTGCTGTCTTTGTCCTTCCAGATAGTAGTAGTTGCTGGTTCAGAAGATGCAGTCAGAGGAGCTTTGGTGAGTGACTGGAGCACAACTTATAGATGGTATACACTGTTGGCACTCCAAGTTGCTGGTGGAAGGAGTGAATGTTGAAGGTGGTGCCAATCAAGAGGGCTACTTTGTCCTGCATGGCGTTGAGCTTCTTAAGTGTTGATAGAGCTGCCCCCATCCAGGCAAGTAGGGAGTATTCCATCACACTCCTGACTTGTGCCTTGTTAATGGTGGAAATGCTGAAGAGTCAGGAACTGAGTTACTCCCAGCAGATTCCTAGACTCTGACCAGCTCCTTGTAGCCACTGTATTTATATGGGAAGTCAAGTACTGTTTCTGATCCATGGTAACCCTCAGGATTTGATTCTGATTGATTCCATGTTGTATTGCGATTTGAATCTCAAGGAGAGATGGTTCGATTCTCTCTTGTTGAAGGTGGTCATGGTCTGGCACCTGTGTGTTGTGAATGTTACTTGTCACTTATCAGCTGAAGACTGGATGTTATCCTTGCCATGTTGCATTTGTAGATGGACAGTTTCATTACTGAGGAGTCACAAATGCTGTTAAATATTATCAGCAAATATCCCCACTTCTGATGTTATAATGGAGGATAGGTCATATACTCAGAGAATCCTACAGCACAGAGAGAGGCCCTTTGGCCCAAACTGGTTAATGTTGACCATTGATGAAGCAGCTGAAGATGGTAGGTTCTGGGACACCACTTTGAGTAACTCCTTCAGAGATATTCTGGAGCTGAGAAAGTGATTCACAAAAGCTGCACGTAAAGATTTCCCAGGCGTGCTATCACACCTTGTTTGGTTGCACTTATGGTCCCCATGTACTCACCAGCCCTTCCCTTCCTCTCAGTGAATGTTTGTAAGATTGGATTGTTAGTAGCTCTAGTCATAAGGATATTGATTTAAAATATATGGAGGCAGAAGAATTGAGAAAGAAATTGCTTGGACACAGAGACAGACAGCTTTTCTACCTCGATATAAGCAACACAGAAATATTAAAACAAGCAGAAATGCTCAAAATTTACCCCAGTGGTTCTGAGCCAGACATTTTCAAAAAGCTAACCCAGACCTAAATAATCAGTTCTAGATACAGGGTTTATAGCTTAAACAAAAATATAACTTTTTTTTTGATAATGCAGTAAGTGAAAAAGGGCTAAATTAAACAACAAAATAATCAAATTGATGTCTATGGTTTAATTTGTTTTAATTTATTGTAGTCATGTGTACCTAAGTACAGTAACAAGTTTTGTTTTGCAAGCTGTACAAGCAGACCATAGCAAACAACAACTTACAGATCAACGGGAGCTTAGACAGCAAGGCACACAGGTTGCAACTGGATGGGAGATGCAGAAAGCAAACCCAATAACCTTTGTTTTCAGCTCCATTCACACAAAAGACAGAAAAACAAACCTAATACAGGGAGAAATAAAAGACAATAACAAAAGCGGCCAGATAACTGAAGTGGTTTCCATGATGCATTGTTCCACAGGCAAAGGTAACTGGTTGATCTTCTGACAACATAAACCAGGGTCACCTTTACAGTTCACTCTGAGAAAGTCAGTGGTACATAGTTTCTATTCTCTGACCTTCCCGTGGCTAAAAGTGGGAGTTGGACAGGGACCTTTCAAACCTTCATGTGACAAAAAAGTTCTCTTGGAAACACAGTCTTAAAAAAAAGTTTGATCTCTAAGCCCCTCTCTGTTCAACCATCATGTTCCCTCCAGACCTGCTGGGTTTAATTTCCAACCTTGTTAATGACTAACCATCTGCTATTTGGTTAGACATAATACTTTCCATTGGTACCAAAGCATCTATGGAACACTTTGATTAAGAACCAACCTGCAATTAACTTTCAGGCCTGGCATTACAAACAAAAAAATACAGCCTGTTTGTTCATTTTTTAAAACTCAATCTACTACAGCCAAAGGTCACCTTCAGCTCAAAGTGCACAGTTTGCAGCTCCAAACCAAAACTGAGAAAATAAAACAATAAAAGCAATGAAAAATCAGCGAGGATTCTATCAGAAGTAGAGATGTTAGTGTCTACCATCTCATCATCTCTACATCAAAATCTTGCCTCTCCGTTTTTGCAGAACCAACATATTGATGGACGCTCTCTTCATACAGACTAACATCTCCCCTCAGAATCAAGAGTTTATTTATGAGGGCCATCGCTTGGAGTTGGAACTGTCTCAACAGGTGCAGTTACTTCCTAAAACAACAGAAGACAGGCCCATCATCCTGGTGAGCACCAAGCCTGAGGTACTCATTGGAGTTATCTACAAAGAGCGTAAGTGGCTGGATTTACCATGTCTGGATTGTGTGTGGCCTCTCGGATTGAGTGAGGTAGACGAGGTTTTCACGTGGGCTTTGGTGATGATCCCAAACTCAGCTTCAGTTTCACGGTCATGACCAGAGGTTCCAGTGTAAATGTTCAGAGTCTTTTGCACAAATCATTTGATTTGATTAAAGTTTTTGAAATAACGAGCAGAGCACACTGGGAGAAGCCATTTTCTTTGCCTGGGCAGTCAGTCAAGGAGCAGAGTTTAAGATGAAAGCCAGGTATTTCAGAAGTGAAATGACGAAACGTGACTCAGGATATGGCAGAAGCAAATAGCAATTATTGCTGGATCAATTCTTAATTTTAAAGCAGAGGTTGATTGATTTATTTGGTTAACTGAAGATAATAAGGGTTGTGGAGCTGGGAACCATGATCTCATTGGGGGGTGGAACAGGCTTGATGGGCTGAATGGCTTCCTCCTGTTCTTGTGCACCTCAATGTGTGGGAGAAAGCTGCTGTACAAAGCATCAGTTTCTGTGGAGCTGATGATGGTTCACTGTCTTTAAGCTCCTCATTTCTGTTTTGGAAACCTCAGGACTCTGTCATCAACATTTGCCCCAATCCATTAGGTGGGATGTGTTATTGAACCCAAATGGGAAATGCTATAAGATTAAAATTGGCAGAAGGAGAATAACAAGACAATTTGCCTGCTATGCCTGAGACAGTGCCCACTCCCTCAGCACTGACCCTCTGACAGTGCCCTCTCCCTCAGCACTGACCCTCTGACAGTGCAGCACTCC
>NC_057735.1:1975814-1976358 GCF_004010195.1 Chiloscyllium plagiosum
CTCCCTCAGCACTGACCCTCCGACAGTGCCCTCTCCCTCAGCACTGACCCTCCAACAGTGCCCTCTCCCTCAGCACTGACCCTCCGACATGTGGCACTCCCTCAGTGAAGGCTTTCTTGTTTAAATCTCTAGAGTGAGATAATAGTTTTGACAATTGTACAGAGCAGACTCTGACAACTCCTAACCTGAAAACAGTGTTTGAAGATGTTTTTCTGTTTGTTGATGTGATTTATGATACTCCATGAGCTGGAAAGTTTTTGCCTCGTGTGAGGTGCAGATCAGAGGATGTTTCAAATGAGCTCTAACTGACAGCAGTAATTCTCAGAGACTCTGATTCTAACCAAGTACTGCCGTTTCCTTTGTTTGCAGCTGAGATACCACTGTTTCCTCCAAACTTTGATATTATCAATGATGCAAGTCTCGCAAAGGTAACTGTCGTCATGGAAGATGAGAGAAGTGGTGGGGACAGAGAGTAGGGAGTGGGTGTAGAGAAGGAGAAAGTGGGGAGTGGGTGGAAGAGGCAGGGGAGTGTGTGGGCGGAGGA
>NC_057735.1:1976858-2003858 GCF_004010195.1 Chiloscyllium plagiosum
ATAACTGGGTGGTTTGTGTCCCAAGCTGTTTGGAAGAGAGGTCATGGTGCAGTGACAGTGTCTCTATGCTCAAGGTTCTGCTCCATGGGATGGGTGTCATACTGTGGTCAAACAGTAAATAATCGGTCATTCCCTCTGAGCCTACGATAGGAGGTATGTTTGGGAGAGTGGGTCCCAACTGAAACTGCAGCAGAACATCCTTCCTGCATTAAAAGTCTCCTTATGCAGGTTCTTGCCTTGACGAAGTGTCACTCTTGTTCCGAGCAATAACTTTGGTTTAAACATTGTGAACTTGTCTCATTAAGAATTGGGCAATTGAAGTTTTAATCCCACAAAGGGATGATTGGCAGATCATGGATTTACTGACTGGAGATGGAGACAATGCTTTGGGTTCAATAATCAATGAGTGCGTTTGATGAATGATCCGATCGACTTTGTAAATATTGCATTTTCTGTTCCAGTGCAATTTTGAAGAAAGAATGTGGGACAATCCATCAGCAATTGACAATGTTGAATCTGAAGCTAAGTTTCTGTCAGAACACCATGGTGCAAGTTCACAAACTGTGAGTACTCCCTGAGACTATCATTCCTAATCAGGAATATCACACAATTACTGGATAGTAAAAGGCTAGTATACATCAAGTTCCAGATTTCTTTTTGGCAAACTGTTCAAATGCTTTATTGTGGACTCTGGACCTCAGCACTGACCCTCTGACAGTGCGGCCCTCCCACAGTACTGACCCTCCAACAGTGCAGCACTCCCTCAGTACTGACCCTCTGACAGTGCAGCACTCCCTCAGTACCGACCCTTTGACAGTGCGGCACTTCCTCATTACTGACCCTCCGACAGTGCGGCACTCCCTCAGTACTGACCCTCTGACAATGCAGCACCCCCTCAGCACTGACCATCTGACAGTGCGGCACTCCCTCAGTACTGACCCTCTGACAGTGCAGCACTCCCTCAGTACTGACCCTCTGACAGTGCGGCACTTCCTCATTACTGACCCTCTGACAGTGCAGCACTCCCTCAGTACTGACCCTCTGACAGTGCAGCATGTGATAGTCTGTGTTCTGAACTCAAACCTCTCTGGGCTTGAGCTGACTCGATTAACTGACTGAAAGGGGATTGTAATCTTAACTGATCACAGGCCGATTACAGAGTCATAGAGTCATTAACACAGAAACAGACCCTTCAGTAAAACCAGCCCGCACCATACATAATCCCAAACCAAAATAATTCCACCTACCTGCTCCTGGCCCATATCCCTCCAAATCTTCCTTATTCATGTACCTATCCAAATGTCTTTTCAACGTTGTAATTGTATCCACATCCACCACTTCCTCAGGAAGTTCGTTCCACACACGAACCACCCTCCATGTAAACCATTTACCTCTTATGTCTTTTTAAAATCTCCCTCCTCTCACCTTAAAAATATCCCCCCCTCCACCGCCGTCTTGAAATCCCCCATCACAAAGCTGATTGATGAACTTTCCCTTACAGATATGGGCCACTGACTCAGGATCTGACGGAAATGGGAGTTCTTCATGTTAAGCTGCAGTCAGTAAGTTATTTGATCATTTTGGTTTCTGACTCTTAGAGCCCCGCACTCATTCTCTTTGAGCTCTGACTGGTGCCAGGTTATTGGGAAAAATATTCTCAATCACTTCCTTGCTCAGTTACAGCAAGGTCTATCCATACCCTGACGTTCTGCCATTTAAACTGAAGTCAGATGTCCCTTCTTCACAGGAAGGGTAATGGAACAACAGAACTCTCCCCATGGCCATCCACCTTGCCTCCACCTTCTCCATACCATCTCATCCTGCGCAGAATCAATTGATTTATTTTAACTTGAGGTCAGCCAAGACAGTTTACATTTAGGGATATCAGCAGGGAGATGGAGTTAACATACAAATCAATTGTGATGTTGTTGAAAGATGGAACAGGTTCAGTGGGCCGAAAGGCCTCATTCTGTTCCTGTATCTAGGAAAAGTATGTGGAATCTTGTTGATGGATGTTAAATATTAATAGATTGTGAATATAAATACCTTAATTAATCTTTCAATGATGATCAGAAAAGCTGAAACGAAGGAGGTGAATAGGGATAATGCTTTTATTAGAGAAATCAATTCTTCACAGACACTGATCAGTTACATAAAGAGAAACCATGTCATTATCTGGAATATATTTGGAAGCAAAAGTGCAAATGTTCATATGCTGGAGGGCTCTACTGTTCCTGTCCAAGGAACATTTGACAGAGAACTTGTAGAGTCAGCTTTACTCTGAATTTAACCCCACACTGTCCCTGACCTGGGAGTGTTTATTGGGGACAGTGTAGAGAGAGCTTGATTCTAACTCACACTGCAGTTATGTTGGGTGACTGGGCCAATACACAATATAAAAAGTGTAAGTTAAATCATTTTGTGTTGCAGGCTCAGGAATTTATTGTTACCGGCTCCCATAATGTTCAAAGCATTCAGAAGCAATTGGAGCAGATCACAACTGAATGGTGCCAGTACCGAGACTTACATCATGCAGACAGCACGTGAGCACGGTTTACTTCAGACGCTGGACTCAATGAGGATTATGGCACTGATGGAGGTCATTTGGCCCACCCTCTTTCTGCTGGCCCTTTGCTAGACTCCTAAACTAATTCCAATCCCTTGCTCTTCCCATCGCCCTACGTCAAACTCAATAAATCACTCTGACCATGGAACAGATGGAACAGTGAGAAATGTGGGAGCTCTTTCTTTTTGGCCGTAAGAATGAAATAGCATTGTTTTGAAAGGTGTAAAAATTGGAAATATTCATGTCCAGGTAAAAGGAAAAGAATATTAGCATGAAAGTAACAACGAAGGTCAATGCCATATCAGCCTTTATTGGCAGGATTGGGGGTGCAGGAATAAAGAACTCTTCACATGGGATAGTGTGTGCGGTTTTGATCTCCATATCTAAGGCTTGCATTAGAGGCACAACAGCAAAGGTTCACTAAGTAGGTGTCTGGGATAAGATGATTGCTCGATAACGAGAGGCTGAGTTAATTGGGTCTGTATTCTCTGGGATTTATTGGAATCTTTGAAATATCCAAGATTCTGAAGGGGCTTGACAGGGTCGACACTAGACTATTGGGTTATCTGGAAATGGGGCACTTTCCAAGTTCAGGGGCAGATCATTTAGGACGGAAGCGAACAGAACTTTTGAAAAGGTTGTTAACATTTTGAATTTTCTAATCCAGAGAGCTGGGGATGTGTTATCATTGAATATATTTAATAGGAAGATGGATAAATCTTTGGTTTTCAGGAAATTGAGGAATATGGGGAGTGGGTGGGAAAGTGAAGTTGAAGTCCAAGATCAGCCAGCATTGGATTGAATGGTGTAGCAGATCGGATGGGCTGAATGGTCTACTGTTCCTACTTCTCATGTTTGTAAGTCCTAATGCAATTTTCTTGTGATCTTTCTGTAGCCCAGTATCAATCCCAAACTAATCCTGCTCCCTGCTGACCACCCTGAATCATTCCTACATCCATTCAGGTCTCCACCATTGTCCTCCACCAATCCCAAAGTAAACCCACTGCCCTGCTGTATCCCAGTAACCCTATATCAATCCCAGATAGGTAACATTGGATATACTGTACAACATATGGCACTCCTGAATTCACCTTACTTCCTCTGATTGACATTAACTGTACCAGAAGGATAGACAAAGTTGGTGTTGTCCTTACTTGAAATTACCCACAAAGTTCTCTCAATCAGTAATTATCTGACAACCAAGAAACTCCCAACTGTAGATTAAAGTGAATTTCTTAACAACATGACTGACACATTGTGACTTCATTCAGTTTTAAACAGAACATCTCTCTTTCTTTAAGTGCCTTTAAAAGCACAAACCAAAATTCACACCTCTGTAACTGGTTGGGTTATGCTGAGCAGGAATTCATGCTACAACTGCTTTCAGTGCCCGAGGATTAGGGAAGAGAAGAATCAGCCAGATTTTCCGTTCCTGATAGTGGCTGCCTTGGAACCAAAAGGTCTGAAACATGTAAACCGCACCAATACACCTGCAGCAGTACTGAGGGAGTGCTGCACTGTCAAAGTGATATCTTTTAGATAGGATATTAAACAGAGGTCCTGCCAGTTCTTACAGGTAGAGGTGAAAGATCTCAAAGCAGTATTCTGGGATGTTATCCCTGATGTCCCGCCAATACTGAAGCCTCAATCAATTTGGTTCAGACAGATAGACCATTCTCACGTTGCTGTTTCATGTGATCTTGCTGCCATTTCAAAAGGACAACCAGAGACCGGAAATAAATGCTGCACCAGACAATGACACCCAGGTCCCACACGTGAATTTAAAAAGTTAAAAATTGGCAGCTACATTTAACAGTGACCTATGCTTCAGAACTGCTACACCGGCAGGAAGGTGTTCTGGAGCAGTTTGATCTCACAAAAGGGGCAAGTTCTTCATGTGCTTGTTTTTCACTCTATGTGAAGCTGTGTCCCTGTGTTGATGGAGGTTGAGGACATGGTCACATTGGCTGTGGTGCTTAAATAACTCTATCTAAACAGACTCACAGAGAATGAGTCAGATTCTGACAAACCCATGAAATTAAACAGAGGTGAGAATTAAAGATGGTAACAACAGTTGAAAATGGAGAATGATTAATGTTTCTGTCATCCAATTATTTTGTAGAGTTGGAAAAGTGGAAGTTTTACTGAATAAAGTTTCTTCTATTCACCATCAGCTCAGAAAGGACCGAGTGAAGATGAGTAAGGAGCCAATTAATTACTAGTTTGTATTCCTAACAGTGGAGACATGTCACAGTCTCAAATGGGGTTCAGAGGCAGTCGCTGAACATGAAGCAGTCAGTATCTGCTCACTCTCTCCTCTGATGCAGGAGGTTGTGAGGCTGTCCCACTGCACAGATTTAGCATAAATCCCAGGTGGCAGCATTGAGAGAGCACTGCATACACACCAGTGTCAACTTTCAGATGTAACGTTAAGGCCTTTACCTTGTTGAATTGACTTAAGAGTGCCTGTGTGCCTCATAAAGTAGAGGAGTTCACTAAGAGTCCTTGTAAACATTTATCCTTCACTGAACGTCACCAAAGGCAAACTAGCTCAATATTTTTATTCCATTGCTGTTTGTGGAATCTTACTCTAGTATCTGCAGTACTCACTGAACCCCACCCCGATCCCCACATCCACCCTTATAGCTCATTCTGGAGTATGCTTCCACAATGACTGGCTGCTCTTCCCATTGGCTAGGCTGCACTTGGAAGACATGCTGATGGATATTTGACAGCATGGAGCAGGGGTGCAGTGAAGAGAGCAGGGCATGAGGCCAAACCCAAACTTGGCTTTCACTCAATGCCTTGACACGTGCCCACATTCAACTGGAAATCAGTGAATAGTTCCAGCGGGTGCCCAGTTAAAAGATACCTACATATTAGATACAGACTTTGCTTGCATTAAGCACTGAAAATCACAGTGATCCTCACCATCCAATACTTGTTCTTTTTCAGAACTTCAATACAATGATGAGCAAATCCATAAATTTGAGAAGTAAGTTGTTTTTATAACTTGTCTCGCTTCAGTTAAAAAATGTCAGTTTGACTCAATGGATAGCAATCCTGCCTCTGACTCTGAAGATTGTGAGTACAAGTCCCACAATGGAAATTGAGCACATTGTCTTGGAATGCTGCATTGCCAGAGGCACCATGCTGAACAGAGGTTATTTTGTGGTTCAGTTATATATCAAAAATCTCATGGAATAATTAAAATGACTGTGTTTCCCCTCAATCAACATTAAATGTAGTTCTGCAATTGGACAGAAGTTGCTGAATAATCCTGTCAGTCAGACTCACATTGGAAGCCAGATACATTGAATATGGGGTCCTGATCCTGTCAAGTGGAAGGATCCTGAACACACAGTGTAACTGTTACAACTCCACACAGCCATTTGCTGATTTATTTTTCAGGGCAATGCTTTGACCAATCAGAGTCAATCTGCCTGATTTAAAATTTAAACAAAGCCTGGCTGTTAACTGTTAGTCATCATTAATTGGTGATTCCACATGGCAGTAATTCTACAAACCAGAGTCCACTTCCAACCAGTTAGCCCTGTCCTCTGTTCCAGTACAAATGTTAGGTTTTTGATTAAGTTGATGTTCTTGCAAAATGTCCTGATGGAGCACAAGTCGAAAAGCTTGAACAAAATGCACCTTGTTTTCAGCAATGTTCACATTCTGTTCTACCAAGCAACTATCAACCAATTGCTCAAAAACAGATGGATTTCATCCACAAATCCATTGCTGGTCGTGAGATTTGGGGTGTGAGCAAATTTACTGTGAAAATACCTCCATAAGGTGTTAATACAGTGAAGTATTGTATAAATTTAATCTCCTGCCTATTGCAGAAGCCACTTGACTCATTAGTCACATGACCAATTCTAGCAGTATGGCACATTTCACATAAAGTACAATATAACAGAATGCCATTCAGCAATTTTATCTATGCCTCTATAAAAGACCACACACCACTGACCCTCAACATTATGCTGCAATATTTCCCATTCCAAATAATTATCTAATTCTCTTTTGGAAGTTGTAAATGAAATCTCAGTTCAATACCATTTCAGACAGAATATTCAGATTGCAATTTGTTGCGTTTGTATATTTTAAAAAAACATTTCTAATGTCTCACCTTGTGGAGGTTTTCTGAAACCTTAAATCTGAGCCTTCCTTGTCCCAGTGGAAATCAAGTGGATCAGGACAAACAATCAAAACCCTTCTTAATTTTTAACATCTCTGTTAAAACCCTGCTGAACCCCTCTTATGCAGAATAATCCCAGCTTCTATCTCTCCACATTCACTGAATCCCCCATTGCTCATACCATTTCAGCAAATCTCCTCCAAGATTTTGACATCTTTCTGAAAGTGTGGAGCCCAGAATTAAACACAATGTTCTATATGGTACCTAGCCAGTAATTTATCAAAGATTTGCCATTGTTGTTTCATCTGCCAGCATGGTGGGTATCTGAAAATCTAAATGAAGTGAGTTGGATTTGCAAAAGCGTTTAAATCTGCAAAGCACTACTCTATAATGCCTTTATAAATTAGCGCATTCTCATTGGAAAGCCTTTTGCATATATTTTAACATGTTCCTGAATTCTGGACCTTGGAATTTCCCTGGTGTTTATATTGCCCAACATAAGGACATCTTGCATTCGTGGTATTTCTTTAATGTTCCAGGATCAAAATGGGAATGCATACAAAGAAGGTGCAGATGTTAGTCAGAGAGGATTGTGTCCAGAAATATCAAAAGCTGTTGGCTTCTACTAAAGAATGGATGAGGTATGTGAGTAAGACTCTACATGTGGCTGAGGGCTGGTTTACATGGTTTACCAGTGGAGATAATGGTTAAAGCTTGACACCCAAATTGGGTAAATGTCTAAAGGTTGGCATGATGGTAATTCCCCCAGGACTGACGTAGGTGACTCAAGGCCAGCAACATAGTAATGAAGAACGACTGGAGGTTAGAGTCTGGGGGCTGTTGTGGGGGTTAGTATCTGAGAGCTGGTTGATATCTGACGGGCAGTTGGATGGTTATCTCAGGTGAAAATTGAACCTCGTCTGCAGTCTATTGTCGAATAGTTCTTTATAAGAGCATTGGCTTCCCACTGCACTTAAGGTTGAGTTCAGGAGACAGTATCTTCACTGATTCTGAATTCTGCCCAACATGATATGTTCAAAATTCAAATTTTGTTTCTACAGTCCAGAAATAGGTTTGTAAAAGGACTAAATTTTCACAGGAACACACATTGATCGCTCATGAGCAGAGAAGCTGGAAATGTAGGGAAGGAAACCTGTTCTACCCTCCTAGGAATGGAGCAACAGGGGTAGGCCATTCAGCCCCTCCAACTAATTCAATGAGATCATGGCTGATCTGTGGCCTAACTCCAAATTCCTGGCTTTGACCCATATCCCTTAATACTTTTGCTTATCAAGGATTTATCCATACAAAAACCAAAGGAACGGCATATGCTGTAAATCAGAAACAAAAACAGAAATTACAGGAAAAGCTCAGCAGGTCTGGCAGCATCTGTGGAGAGAAATCAGAGTTAATGTTTCAGGTCCGGGACCCTTCCTCAGAATCGGCCTAGCTCAGATTTACAATTTACAACAAACCTGGTTTGCAGCTGTGAATGTTGGCCTTGCCAGTGACACAGATCTCGAGAATGAAGGTCCTTGGGACTGGCAGGGATTTGGAGAGCTGTAAATAGCATCTAATAGGGGTGTGCATGAATAATGAGTCAGAAATAAGGGGTGTGTGTGAATAATGAGTCAGAAATAAGGGGTTGTGGATGAAGGTATGGGCTGGATTGATAACCACAACACATTTTGCAGGATATGCTGTGAGACCCGAAAGCAACTGATTACCTTTAAAAACCAGAGTGTGAACTGCAGTCAGGAGCTGGAGAAACACGAAGTTCATTTGAAAAAGGTATGTTCTCTGACCCTAATAAATACACCGATTATTAAAGGATGCTTTAAAAGACTGTCATGTCTGCAGACAGACCAGTTCTGACAGGAATTGGACTCCACAAATGCGAAAAAACGTTTGCTGCTCAAATGATGAGTGATCTAACTTTGTAATTGTGCGTGATCCTGACTCCCAAATGTGTGGTCAATTTGGAATATTGGGTAAGGTCATGATTAATTTATGCACTGGAAAAACATGAGGTAAAGAAAAGACTGAGGGAGTGAAAAATTATGTCGTGAACCTGAGAAATAGTGGTGGAAAAGCTTTAATTTCTGCACAGCATACTCACAGGGACAACTAGGTATCTGAACTTCACACCAAAGAGGAAGAGAAGTTCAGCATATAAATGTTTGATAAAACATTGTGAGAGATGTCAGTTTTGATAGTGGTTTGAAGGTGAAGGATTATCAGAAAACACAGTTATATCTGATTGAATATTCTGAGCTGTAGTAATTAAATGGAATGGAAAGTGGTTTGAACTGATTGGCATTTCACAACACAATTCTGATGAAGTACTTTTGCCCGAAATGTCGATTTTCCTGCTCTTCGGATGCTGCCCTGACCTGCTGTTCTTTTCCAGCCCCACACTCTCAAGTCTAATGTCCAGCATCTGCAGTCCTCACTTTCGCCTATTTCACAACAAAACCACGGTTATTTTTGGTTTAATTACACACTCATTTGTCATAAAATTAAAATCATTAAAAACGCTATAGATTCTCCAAAACAGAAGCAAATCAAAACCAGAAGCAGAAAATGCTGGAGAAAACAACAAATGCTGGAAATCACAGTGGGTCAGAGAGCATCCATGGAGAGAGAGCAAGCTAACGTTTCAAGGCTAGATGACTCTTCATCAGAGTCATTTGTTTCTAAATGCTGGAGAAACTCCATGAGTCTGGTAGCATCTGTGGAGAGTGAAACAGAGTTAACATTTCAAATCAATATCAGTCATCTTCAGATCTGAAAGAAGCAGGAAAATGGTAGTTTTTCTTAAAATGTTGTTGATATGAGGAGGAGCAAGTGGAACAGATGGTGAGGGTGCCCAGAGTAAAACACAAAAGGAGTACTAATAGTGATAAGGGAGTGGCTGAGATGTAAAGTAGGAGTTAATGATAGGTGTGAGTAGTGAAAAGAAAGGATCCACTCTGTTGAGATTAAAGCCAATAAATACACAGTAGATAAATTGAGTCTTTCTGTAGAGCTGTGAGTTAGTATTTAGCACTGTCTACTAAAACGGGACTTAATTGAAGTTATGTTTTCTTAAATGAAAGAATAACCAGAATGTATCCCCCGTGAATGTTCTTAACTCTGTCAGAAATTTCACAAATAGAGTTGTGTTGCTGTAACCCCATCACCTCGAACAGTGCGAGTGAATACAACAATCACTTCTTAGTTTCAAAAGAAGAACATCAAAAAGCTGGTGGTATGGTGTTGAGTGCCTTTATTCAAGTCTAAACCCAGTCACAAATTCTCTGTGTGTCTGGGAGTCTCCAGCAATTGAAAATGACAATCTTCTCTTTCTTTGTAATTGCAGATATTAGACCAGGGGCTGCTGAGGCTTCAAACAGAACAACAATCTGTGACCAAAATACCAGCTCCTAGTGATGGCTCTGAGCAGAAATGCATGGATATGGCAATCAGGTGGGGAGCAAGTATTCAGAGGGAGGTCCCTGAATTGGGAGAGTACAGCATTTTGCCAAATCCAATAGAAAGCAGAAATATTCTGTGACATTGTCCCCTCTGGGAATCTCTACATCATGGTCAACCTGAAAGACCTGATTCGAAACCTTAAAGACTCACCAACAGTTACAGTGGTTTACCCTCCAGGCAGTGGGATGGTAAGCAGCAGGATTAAGGTTCACCTGGATCACTTTCAGCTTTGAAAATGACCTATTCCTCCCAAACACTGTGCACTCAGCACACAGCTTCTCTCCAATTACTTTTGTACATTTGCAAGCAGCCATGTGGTTGTACTCTCGATCAAGCTGCCAAGTCACTGGAGACCACTGTCTCTGAGGAATGACAATGAAATCCAAGAAGCATTGACATGATTAGCCTTTTCCAGTAACATCCCACTGATGGTGCCGACATCAGTGGTGGAGATGTCACCAAGGGAGTGGGGTTTGGACTTAGTGGCATTGTCAGTGGACCAGTAATCAAGAGGTCCAGGCTTAATGTTCTGGTACATGGATTTGAATGGTAAGCAGTGACATTTCAATTCAATAAAAAATAATCTGGCATTGGAAAGCTGGTCTAATAGTGACCATTGACAATTGCTGCAAATATCCATCTGGTTCAATGCTTTAGGGAAGCAAATCTGCCGTCCTTACCTGGTCTGGCGTACACGCAACTCCGGACCTACAGCAATGTGGATGACTCTTAACCCCACCTCTGGGCAAGTTAACATGAGCAGTAAATGTTGGCCCAGCCTGTGATGCCCATGTCTTGTGAAGAAGCACTGCAAGGTGAAGCAGTGCAGATCATTACTTAACTAGAACACGGTTTTGTTTTACATCGTCTCAAAAATATAATTGAGCTTTGAATGGGGACTGTACAGAAATCTCACAATCATGTTTGGTCCAATTCATTGAAGATGCAATTCTTGGGCAGCAAGGATGAAAAACTTTGAACTTATCTGTGTGTTAACAGGATGAAGCAGCTCAAAAAGGAAATGGAAGGTGTGTTATGGGAACTGGAACAGAACAACTTGATCATTGAGAGGTAAACAATGTCCTTCAGTGTAGTAAAGGTTGGAAAGAAGTTTAAAGCCTTGGTTTTCAGCTTCACTCTCAAACTCTCACCCCAATCCCACCCACTGTCTCCATTGGAACCAGATCTTCTCCAGCCTCAGTGTCCTAGATGATCTTGACCTGAGGGTCTGCCTATTTCTCCCTCCATTTCATCACCTGACTCTATCCCTGCCTCAGCTCAATTGCTGCAGAACCTCATATCTATGCTGTCGTTACCTTGCAGATGAGAAGATGAGAATCTTGCATCTCATCTTCCACAGTCTATAAACTGGAGTTTAAAAACATGCTGCCTGTATCCTATTCTGCAGAAAGTTCTTCTCAGTCAGCAAAAACCCAAGCATGTTGGTTCACCTTGAATCTATGTTGTGGAATAGAATGTTTGAATAACACAACACAGAAGAAGATATTTAATCGAGAACATTTAGTTCTGTGCCTCTTCCCTTATCCCGTAGTTCTGTAAAGGTGCATATTCAATGAAACACTTCCCTTTTGAAGGTTATCAAGCAGTCTCCAATGCCTCAGATTGAGCATTCTCACCTTTCTGTTTAATGTGTTCTGTGCCTTGCCTCTCCCTGCCTCTAATGTTCACCAGGCCCACAAATTCCCTAAAGTGTCTATATCTCTGATTCTTAGCCATCACGCATCCCAAACTCTCATGTCTCACTTTGGTGACTCTCCCTTCAGTCACCTTGCTTTGGAATACTCCCCCACCCTGACCCACCTATTTAACCTCCCTCCTTACAATTACTCACATTGACAAATCTTTTGGTCACTCATTGATTTAGTTCAATGTCAGTAATTTTCTCTTTGTGCATATGGGCAATGGTGATGCAGTGGTAATGTCACTGGATTAGTTTAACCAGATGCTGAGGCTAATTCTCTGGGATGTAGGTTCAAATCCTACAGCATCTGGTAGAGTAAGCCTGAGATATGCAGCTAGTCTCGGTCATGGTAATCATGATAACTATCATTTTTTGCTTAAAAATCCCCCGGGTTCACTAATGTCCTTTCGGGAAGGAAGTCTACTGTCCTTACCTGGTATGGCCTACACGTAACTCAAGACCCACAACAATGGGGTTGACACTTAACTGGCCCTTGCATAGCAAGCCACTCAGTTCAGTAACAATAAGGGACAGTCAATAGATGCTGGCCTTGTTGGTGATGCACTCATTCCATCAGAGAATTCTTAAAAACCTATACAACAGTTTGGGACATTCGTCTACCTAAAGGAGTGACATAAATGAAATTGATTATTACAATAGCAAACTGTGTTACTGGATACAGTGCTATTATATGTCACTCTGTTACTAAATAGATCATTGTGCATGTTATATATAGTACCTTATGTTACTGGGTATAATACTGTCACATTGGCAACTCTCCTTCACATTCAATGGCATTACCATTGTTAAATTTCCCATTATCAATATTGTGAGGGTCACCATTGACCAGACAATAAACTGAGGAGAAACTGAGGTCTGCAGATGCTGGAGATCAGAGCTGGAAATGTGTTGCTGGAAAAGCGCAGCAGGTCAGGCAGCATCCAGGGAACAGGAGAATCGACGTTTCGGGCATAAGCCAATAGCTGAAGAAGGGCTTATGCCCGAAACGTCGATTCTCCTGTTCCCTGGATGCTGCCTGACCTGCTGCGCTTTTCCAGCAACACATTTCCAGACAATAAACTGGACTTGTCATATAAATACAATAGCTCCAAGAGCAGGTCAGGTGCTGGAAATTCTGTAGTGAGTCTCCTGACTCCCCAGATTCTGTCCATCATCTACAAGGCACGAGTCAAGAGTGTGATGGAATATTCCCTGTTTGCCTGGATGGGTGCAGCTCCAACAACACTCAAGATGCTTGACACCATCCAATATAAAGGAGCCCTTTCGATGGACACCACATCAGTAACCTTCAGCATTCAGTCCTTCCATTCCCCACCACAGAGTGGCAACAGTGTGTACCATCTATGAGATGCATTGCAACATCTCTCCAAGGGTCTCTCACACAGCACCTTCCAAACCTGTGACCTCACCACCTAGAAGGTCTTGGGCATCCAGCATATGAAAACATCATCACCCGCAAGATCCCCCCAGCCACCCCTCCCCAAGCCTCTCACCATCCCGACTTGGAAATATATCACCGTTCCTTCAGGGTGACTGGGTCAAAATCCTGGAATTTCCTCCCTCATGGCATTGTCAGTCCAAGTCGAAAAGTGTGACGCTGGAAAAACACAGCAGGTCAGGCAGCGTGCTGAGGTGCAGGAGAGTCAACATTTCGGGCATAAGGCCTTCATCAGAAATGAAGAACTTATTCCTGAAACATCAACTCTCCTGCTGCTCAGATGCTGCCTGAGCTGCTGTGATTTCCCAGTGCCACACTTTTCAACTCTGACTTTCCAGCACCTGCTTTCCTCACTTTCTCTCACTGGCATTGTGGGTCTATCTACAGCACATGGACTGCAGCGGTTCAGGAAGGAAGCTCACCCCCACCTTCTCAAGGTCAACTAGGGATGGCCAACAAATGCTGAACCCAGTTCATTTTATTTACTCATTCATGGGTGTTGCTGGCTAGGCCAACATTTATTTCCCATCTCTAACTCTCATTGGACGTTGGTAGTTGGTATAACACTGTGTACATTCTATCATAACAACCACATGTTTCTGTGTGTAAAACTCCCGTATATACTGGATCAGGTGGTAGTGCATTATCAGTTAATGCTGTGCAGTAACGGAGTGTGTTTTCATCACTAGGCTCAGTATCCAGAAGCCTCACGGTGTCTGAGACCCACACATTGAAGATGGATGTGGTGGGGGCGTGGTGTCTTTTGTGCTGTCACTTTATATTTCATTGCCACGACATTTGAAGGATCATGATGTGGCTGAACTAGTACCAAAAACTGGCTGGATATACTTATTAAAGAGCAAAATAATGGTCAAACTGCACCCTCCCACTTCCTGGATTGTGTAAAATAGGCAACTGAGTTTACATCTCTCTGCAATTTCATTTCAGCAACTTATTGGAAAGATAAATCAGGAAAAATGGCTCCTGCCTTGCTAACATCCATATAAACTATTGAAGAAAGGAACAATCTATTGCATCGCATGAGTAATCGCATCAGAAACGCTTATAGCTAAACCTAACGAAAATCAATATTTGTGAGTATATGTGACTCAATTTGTACTCCCTCAACCTTCAGAATGGGGACATTGTGAAGATTAGCCTCATTATTGAATACTCAGGGAAGCTAATGACATTGAACATTAAATGGAGGTTGCTTCTATCAGCAATAAAACATCAAATGACTCTACACTATCAATACAAAGTGAACAATCTTCCTCTCTCCTTTCTCGATCGGAATCAGTCACCCTACAACATAATCATCATCGATTCCTGGATCCACTGAATCTCACTTGACTCCAGGTCCATGGATATTGGCTCCTGTCCAAATCAGGATCACATGGTCATTCTGCATCAGTGTAGACAGCGAGTGTTGGAGAGCTGTGCATCTCTAGGAGCTAAAGTGATCAAGTGCTATCCTCTCCTGCTATCAACACACATTCAGAAGACACTATGGTGCAATGCATCACCTAGTTGTACCTGTTCAACTGCATTCTCTGTGTTGTTCAGACCAGGAATCAATCCTGGGATCTTCCTAAACCCCCATAGTTCAACTTCACCAAGAAATGCACTGTAGAACAAGAGGAGTCCCTACTGTTCCATTCTATCAGATCCTGGCTGAACTGTGCTGCAGTCCCATTTTCCTACCTTTACTTCAGATTCCTCGGTGCTCTTGTCTAACAAAATCTCTCATCTCAATCTTGAAAGTTCCAGCTGCCACCCAGCACTTGCAATCTTTTGGAGATGTGTCCAATATTCAACTCTGTTTAGAAGACTGATTGCTGCTTTCAGTTCTTTATGACCTGGCTCCGATGTTACAGGTCCTGCCCCTTGTTTTGGGTCCCAACACCACAAGCAGCTGAATCACCCAAACACATGGGGATACCAGCTCTGTCCATACAACTGTGTGGTCATAATTGACACCTCAACATTAATCAGCTCATATATCGCACTGATTCCACTCATAAGATACCATTCCTGTCCAGAAATTGAAAGGTGGTTCTCCAAATAGGGTCTGACTAAGGCTGTGTACAAATGAAGCATTTTTGAAATAAAAACCATTAATCAATTAAAAAACAAAGTACTGTGAATTCTGGAGACTTGAAATCAGAATAAATATTTGTACACAAATGCAGCAGGTCCTTTCTAAAGAAAGGTCATGTGTAACTCAAAACATAAACTCTGTTTCTTTCTCCACAGATGCTGCCAGACCTGCTGAGTCTCTGCATTGTTCTATTACCTTTCTTGACTATTCTTTTCAGACAAGTCCATTCGTGATTTTTGCACATGAACACCTAGATCCCTTTGCCATTCCCAGTCTTTCACCATAAAAGAATGCTTTGGTCATTTCCTGACCCAGACTGGATGATCTCACATTTCTCCACATTAAACTGCATCTCCCACAGTTTTGCCCACTCATTTTGGTTAGCAGTGGCCCTGTGGTAACACCTTTCCCCTATCCCGTGTGCTGTGCCTCCCCATGTCAGGAATGTGCAGGTTGGGTACAGAAAACTCATTTGTGATAATAGATAACTTTCAGTCCCTGACTACTCCTCCTGATTAATTCCTGCTCCCTCCTCCTGATGCAAACAGGTCAGTTGTGGGACCCTTGACCTCACCCATAATTGGACCCAATGTGACTTGGGTTAAGACTCCCCCTGGGGTAGGGCTGAATTCCATATTAGTGATAAATTCATCCAATGAGCTAATGGGACAACTGGGAATTCTCACACAGGAATATACAAGAGTGAAACACATCTATTTGTTCTCAAAAGTTCAAAGAAAGAAATTGCATTCACATGGCACCTTTCACAACTTCCAAACTAAGGGATTTTGCAGTGAGCAAAGTATTGTTGAAGTGTAACCAATGTTGAAATGTGGAGAGAGCAAAGATGCGCAAAGTAAGATCCCACAAGCAGCAATGACATTTTTGACTGGCAAACCAGTAAGCACAGAATGATAACATTTGACCAAGCAATCCTATGTTAGCTGCTTGGATTGAATTAGTTTCACCCTGCTCCTTACCATACTGACAGGAAGAAATTGCTGTTTCTTTTGCTAATTATCTATAATAGTGTTAGTAAAGCTGGTGAAGATGTAAAAGTGCAGAGGAGCCCTTTACATCATCAGAGGACAGGAGAGACTTCAGTTTAATATTCTCATTAAAATGCCCAACATTACGATGCTGGAGTGTCAATGAGATCACACACTCATTCCCAGAACACTGTAACCCGGGTGTCAGTGTCACTGGACCAGGACAGGCTATCTTCCACCATTTCCAGTTAGAGCCTATTACTGGATGTAGCTCAGGCCATTTCTCATCAACTGTCTTGGTGGGAAATCTCAAACTGAGCTAATTCCTGCCAAAATACACACATTTAAAGCTGTGCTTGCAGTTTATTGTTGTGCTGACCCAGCTCGTCTGTTTTAGTGAGAGAGTAATTGGGTGTTAAAGCATGGATGGAGGCCTTTCGGTCCATTGTGTTCATGCTGGTCATCAAACACCTACCTATTCTAATCCCATTTTCCAGCACATGGCCTGTAGTTTTGAGTGCTCATCTAAATGCTTCTTATGTGTTAAGATGGTTCCCACTGTTGGTTGAGGGAAAAATATTGGTCCAAAACACTGAAGAGGATTTCCCCATTCTTCTTCAGAGAATCATTTAGATCCACCTGAGCAGGGACTTTTAGTCAAACACATCACCAAAAGCTGGCCATGCTCTTTCAGGACTAGCATGACACTCGCTGTCTGGATCCTATGCTTCAGTCTCTGGAAAGAGCACAAAGCCTTATCCAAAACCATCTGAATTACACCATTCAACCCACTCCATCATTCAATAAGACAAGGGATTTTAGATAGAGGAAAGATTAGAGAGAGATTGGGCTTATTCTCCTTGGAGCAGAGAGGAATAAGAGGTGACCTTATTAAGGCATTCAAAATTATGAATAACTTTGACAGGGTAAGGAAAGATATTCTGTTTCCACTGGTTGGTAAGTCAGTAACTAGGGGTCACCATTTCAAGATTGTCAGCAAGGGAGAAACGCCTTTACTCAGAGTGTTGTTAGGATTTAGAATGCGCTGCCTGGGAGAGTGGGGGGAGTGGGATTCCATCGGAGGGTTCAGCAATAGAGCTGGAGAGTGGGACTAGCTAGGTAACTTGTTCAGGAGCTAGTACAGACATGATGGGTCGAATGGCCTCCTTCTGTCCTGTGAAATTCTATGATTCAGTGATTCTACCAGGCTGATTGGATTACTTCACACTCATGCCTACCTCGATAACTGCCTTAAAAAGAAATCAAGGTCTCAGCTTCCTCTGCTGCCTTCATTCAAAAGTGAGAGAGCTGTCACTGAGCCACAGCTAATCACTCCGTTTGGATCCTCCCACTTCCCAGTTCAAAGCACAATGTTGAGAATTTGTCACATCACTTCTTCCAGGAGGAGTTAGCAATGGCCTCCTCCCTTATTCAAAAAAATCCCAAAGCAGAGGAGGGAACAAGAAGCATCATGGAATAGCACACGTTTTATTATCAAATCCCTGGATCTTAACAGTGAGATAGTTGAGCAAGAGCTGCCAGATGTAGCTATGTCAGTAAGAACCAAAACCTGCAGAGGCCAAAGATCTGGAATTAAAACAGAAATGCACAGGAACGACAAAGCAGCTCTGACAGCAGTGGAAAAAGATTTTCTCAGATCCCCTCTAAACCACTTTCTCCTCATCATAAACTGATGCTTCTGGTCTTAGACATGTCTGCCACAGGGAAAAGGTTCTCACAATCTACCCTGTCTCTGCCTCTCATAATTTTCTACATCTCAATCATATCCCTCTCAGCCTTCTCTGCTCCAGGGAAAACAACCCCAGCCTATCCAACCTCTCCTCGTAACTGGGACTTTTCATTTCAGGGCAACATCCTGGTGAATCCCCTCTGCACCTTCTCCAGTACAATCACATCCTTCCGATAATGTGGTGACCAGAACTGCACACGGTGTTTCATCTGTGCCCTAACCAATGTTTTAGAAAGCTGTAACAAGACTTCCTCACTCCTAAATTCCACAGCCTGGTTAATGAAGGTAAGCATTCTGTATAGCTTCTTTCCCACCCTGTCTCACTGTGCTGACACCTTCAGTGATCTATGGGTTTGTATACCAAGGTAGTGATGCCCCTCAGTACTCCTGAGGGACCGACCATTCATTGTGTATATCCTTCCCTTATTAGACCTCCCAAAATCCATCACCTCACACTTATCAGGATTAAATTCCATTGTGCTGCCCAATTGACAGCTGATCAATATCAGACTATAGTGTGAAACCATCCTCCTCACTATCAACAACACCCTCCAATTTTCATGTCCTCTGCAAACTTAAAGAATTATACCTTTTATATTGACATCCAAATTGTGAATGTACACAACAAACAGTAAGGGTCCCAGCATGATCCCTGTGGTATACCGCTGGTCACCAGCTCTTCATCACAAAAACATCCCTCCACTATCACCCTTTGCCTCCTATTTGCAAATCAAATTGTAGTGACCAATTTGGTCACAAGCTCCCAACATAACATTGTACATGACATTGTAATTAGCAATGACATAAATTACTAGAAATAGTAATTTAGTTATACTGGTTAAATGATAAAGATTTGACCAGAAAGACTGGGGAGAACGCCCCTGCTGGCCATGCTAATATTAACCGTGAGATATTTTACAAATATCAGGGACCCCTACAGTTTAATGTATTTAAAAGACAGCACATCTGACAGCTTAGCACACCCTCAATATTGCATTCAGAATGTCAGCCTGGATTATAGACTCGGACTTCAGGAGCAGAGTTTGATTCTCAATATGATCAGTCAATAGGATTAATCCCATAAAGTCCTTCTCTACTCCAATTTGTGTTTTGGAAGTACCTCTACTGTTTGACTTAATTGAACCTAATGTTATTAATACCAGTCTCGCCAAAAAAAGGCAAGGTTTGTCCAATCTCCAACTCCCCCAACTTTCTACTCCAGAAGCAACTTTACTGGAAGTTGCTGGAAAAACTCAGCAAATTTGGCAGCATCTGTGGAGAGAAATCAGAGTTAATGTTTCGGGTCGAGTGACCCTTCCTCGGTTCTGAGGAAGAGTCACCGGAACCAAAATGTTGATCTTGATTTCTCTTCACAGATGTTGCCAGACCTGCTGAGCTTTTCCAGCAACTTCTGCTTTCATTTCTGATTTACAGCATCTACCATTCTTTTGGTTTTCATTTACTGTTTTGGGACTGGGAGGAGCATGCAGCAGAGCAGCACAGTGGGCGTGGATGTCTGCCTCATTAACCTGGACCAGGAGGACGCCTTTGATAAGATATCGCACACCGACATGGGTGTTGGGGAGGGAATCTGCAATTGGATCTGACTGCTCCACACCAACAGCATGAGCGCAGTTTCAACCAATGGGTGGGAATCAGAAAGCTTCCCAACCAGATCCGGAGTCAGCCAGGCCGCCTTGTTTGTGTGTTGTACCTTTGCTGAGGCCATCAGGAGGATGTGAACCTGAGATGGGGGACTATTCCAGGAGACCTGCAGGTCAAAGCCTCCCTGTACATGAATGAAGTTGCTATTTTCTGCTGTGATCCGCTGTCAATGCACAGATACAGGGTGGTAGGTGCCTGGAACGCATTGCCAGCAGAGGTAGCACAGTCAGCCACGGTAGATTCATTTACAGTGTGTCTGGACAGAGGCATGAGTAGGTGGGGAGCAGAGGGATACAGATGCTTAGGAATTGGGTGATAGGTTTAGACAGTAGATTTGGATCAGCTCAGGCTTGGAGGACCGAAGGGCCTGTTCCTAGGCTGTAAATTTTCTTTGTTCTTTGTTCATGAGCATCTGTGACCAGTTCCAACTAGTCTCTGAAGCCAAGGTGAACCGGGGCAAAAACGAGGCCATGTTCATTGGGAACAAGCCTTCATTCCCTTTACCATCAGGACAGATTACCAGAATATTCTGGGAATATGGTTCAGGAAAAGGAGAGGGTGGATCCTGGTGGATGGTCCCCTGAGCAGACTGTCAAAGTCATTTGGCAGAATGCCTCCTTGCCAGAACTTTCCTAAAAGCACCAAGACATCTCTTGGCTGGTTGCGAGGACTCTGCCCGTGAGATCGTTAATGTACGCCTAGACTCTGTGTACCATGACAAGCTGCCCTCAAAGCGGCTGGGGTGGGGGGGTGGGGGGGGGGGGGGGGGGTGGAGACACTGTCACACACCTCTTGCTGGAACATGCCTTTGCAAAGGAAGTCTGGAGGGAGATGCAGTGGTTTTTGTTGAGGTTTGTCCTGAGCAGTTCTGTGACGTGAGATTCTGTGCTCCATGATCTGTTCCCCGGGACACAAACATCAACTGTGCCCAAAAGACCATCAACTCAGTGAGTGACGCTCTTTGGTCTGCCCGAAACTTGTTGGTCTTCCAGAGCAACGAGTTGTCCCTGACCGAGTGTTGCAGACTGGAACATTCCATGGTCCAGGACTGTGTGCTGAGGGGTGCACTAAGGCTTGGGGCAGCTGCCATCAAGGCACAGTGGGGAAAGACCACTGCCTGAGGGCTTCCTGCTGAAGGGAAATGGAGGTCCATTCAGTTACTGGACCCTCTATTCCTGATGAAGGGCTTTTGCCCGAATCGTCAATTTTTCTGCTCCTTGGATGGTGCCTGACCTGCTGTGCTTTTCCAGCACCACACTAATCTAGACTCTGGTTTCCAGCATCTGCAGTCCTTGTTTTTACCTAGTTTCTGGACCCTCCCAGTGTCTTGAATATATGTAAATATAGTCTTTTATAAGTAAGAAATGCCTTTGTTCTCCATATGTGTAAAGAACCAAACTGCTTCAACCACTATGTACGTGCATAAAAATTCTTTTATGAATAAAGTATATTTTTTGAAATAAAAAAAGGTGAAGGAGAGCAGGAGCAGTGAAGCTGATCAGTATCACTGTGAAACAGACTGGGAGAGCAAACCCATGTGGGGATAGCAATGACAGAGAAAGATATGAGAAACCCTTCAGCTTGATTCGACATGTCAGAGCCAAGGTGTGATATTACAGAAATGCAGATTGGTGGAAATTCATGGATTGATACTGTGTAGAAAAGGCCCTTTGGCCCATCAAATCTGCATTAACATAACTCCCACTAAAGGTGCTTTAATCGTAATTTCCTGCACTTGTCCTGTATCCTTGAATGTTATGATATTTGAAGTGCTCATCCAAAATTTTGTAAAGGTTGTAAGGTTTCCAGCCCCCACCACATACCCAGGTAGTGCATTCCAAACCCCCAAAACCCACTGAGTTCTTTTCGAAAAATCCCTTCTGAATCTCCTGCCCCTTACCCTGAAACTTTGCCCCCTGGAATTGACCTCTCAACCTGTCCATGCCCCTCATAATCTTAACACTTCAGCCATATCCCCCCTCAGTCTTCTCTGCTCTCGAGAAAACAACCCAAACCTATCTCGTCTCTCCTTACAGTTCAATTTCTCCATCCCAGGCGACATCCTAGTGATCCTCCTCTGTACTCCCTCTAGTGCTATCACACCCTTCCTGTCATGAGGTGACCAGAACTGCACACAGTAGTCCAGTTGTGGTCTAACCAACACTCTGTATAACTCTAATGTTACCTCATTGTTCTTATACTCTTTACCACAACTGATGAAAGCAAGTGTCTCATGTGTCTTCTTAACTATCCTATTCGCGTGCTCTGCCAACTTCAGGGACCTGTGTATAGTTACCCCGAGATCCGTATGTTCCTCTGAGCTGCCCAGTGTCCTGCCATTTATTAAATACTCCCCCATCTTGTTTCTTCTTCTTCCAAAGTGCACCCCCTCACACATATCAGGGTTAAATACCATCTGCCAGTGGTCCTGCCCATCTGACCAACCCATCTGTATCTTCCTATAACCTACGACCAGCTTCTTTATTATTAACCACTCTACCAATCTTGATGTCATCTGCAAATTTGCTTAATATTCCCCCCATATTTTCATTGATATAATTTATGTATATCACAACAAGAAGGGTCCCAGTGCTGATCCCTGTGGTACACCACTGACACCAGTCTCCAAACACTCAAACAGTCTACTACCATTGCCCTTTGTGTCCTATGACGAAGCCAGTTTCTGATCCATCTTGCCAAGTTTCCCTCAATTCCATGTGTTTTAACCTTCTCAAGCAGTCTTGTGGGATCTGGTCAAAAGCTTTGCTAAAATTCATATAAACTACAATTGAACTTCGTTCATTTACACACGATCACACTTTCAAAACAATTCTAACGTGACCTTTCCCTGCTGACTATCCCTAATTCCAAAAGAGTATTAATTCACTCCTTCAGAATTTTATCGAATAGTTTCCCTACCACTGATATAAGACTCACTGATCTGTAATCTCCACCAACCCCCTTAAAAAGTGGAACCACATTAGCTGTCCCCTAGTCCTCTGGCACATGCCCCATGGCAAGAGAGGAATTGAGATTTTTCTGTATATTTTTTGATTGACCAAATGGTTTGAATTCAGAAATATTATTACAGCTGAAAAGTGCAGTTGGTATATTCATTTTCTACATTTTTAACATCTGAACTAATGAATTAAATAGAATAGAGATGGCTGGGCAGGTGATAGGTTGCAGTTTTGGTGTTTGGAGCTGGTGAATATTGGTGTGAGGGTTGGTGGAGATGAACATTTCAGTCCATCAGCAGCAAGTGCTAGTCACTCTCAGAACTTCAGGTCTGAATCTGTGAGCTGGAGTGTGAGTTGCAGACAATGTGATACATTAGGGAGGGAGGTTTTGAGGTTCTTGGTCACAGTCTATCAATCCAGCTCCACCACTGAATAGGATCATGGCGAATCTGTTTGTGTTTCAAATTCCACATTCCGATCTATCCCTGACAGCCTTTGATTTTCTTGTCGAACTGGAATCTTCTATCTTTGTCTTAAGAATATCCAATGATCTACCTCCACTGCCTTTTGAGACAGAGGATTCCAAAGCTGCACAAGTCCTCGGAGAATTGTTTTCTCATCATCTCTGTCCTGAAAGATAAATCGAAAAATTTTACAACAGTGCCCTTTAGTTCTGGGTTGAGCCACAAGAGGAAACATCCTCCCTATTTCCATCGGGTCAAGATCATTCAAGACCTTATACACTTCAATCAAATCACTCCTCATTCTTCTCAACTCCAGCGGAAACAAATCCAGTCTGTCCAACTTTTCCTCATTAGACAATCCACTCATTCCAGGTGCCAATCCAGGAAACCTCCCCTGAACTGCCTTCTATATATTTGCAACCTTCTTTCAAAAAAGGAGGCCAAAACTGCATACTGCATTCAAGGTGTGGACACACCAATGTCATGTGTAACTGAAGCACAACATCCAGTTATCTTCATTTGCTGTAATTAAAATAAAAGACAGCATCCATTTCATTACTTACTGTAGCTGCATACCACAGTTTTCTGACTCATGCACTTAAACAGGTAAAGCCCTCTGCATCTCAGAATTCAGCGAATGGTTTCCATTGAAGTCATTCTCTGCTTTTACATCTTTTATTCCAAGTTCACATTTTTCCACATTATGCTCCATCTGCCAGATTTTTGCACACTCCCTCAACCCATCTATATCCATCTTGTGCCTTTTTCACAATGTACTTTCCTACAAATCTTGAGCAGCAACTGTAACCACACCCTCCCTAAGACATTGATGTAACTACCACACCCACCCAAAGACATCGATGTGACTACCACACCCACCCTAAGACATCGATGTAACTACCGCACCCTCCCTAAGGCATGGATGTAACTACCACACCCTCCCTAAAACATCGATGTAACTACCACACTCTCCCTAAGACATCGATGTCACTACCACACCCACCCTAAGGCATGGATGTAACTACCACACTCTCGCTAAGACATCGATGTCACTACCACACCCACCCTAAGGCATGGATGTAACTACCAGACCCTCCCTAAGGCATGGATGTAACTACCACAACCTCCCTAAGACATCGATGTAACTACCAAACCCTCCCTAAGACATCGATGTAAATACCGCACATTCCCTAAGACATCGATGTAACTACCAAACCCTCCCTAAGACATCGATGTAAATACCGCACGCTCCCTAAGACATCGATGTAACTACCACACTCTCCCTAAGGCATGGATGTAACTACCGCACTCACCCTAAGACATGGATGTAACTACCACACCCTCCCTAAGGCATGGATGTAACTACTGCACTCTCCCTAAGGCATGGATGTAACTACCACAACGTTCCTAAGGCATCGATGTAACTACCACAATCTCCCTAAGGTATGGATGTAACTACCACACTCTCCCTAAGACATCGGTGTAACTACCACACCGCCCCTAAGACATCGATGTAACTACCACACCCTCCCTAAGACATCGATGTAACTACCGCACTCTCCCTAAGGCATGGATGTAACTACCACAACCACCCTAAGGCATTGATGTAACTACCACACTCTCCCTAAGACCTGGATGTAACTCTCACACCCTCCCTAAGGCATGGATGTAACTACCGCACCTTCACTAAGACATCGATGTAACTACCACACCCTCCCTGAGACATCGATGTAACTACCACACCCTCCCTAAGACATCGATGTAACTCTCACACCCTCCCGAAGGCATCGATGTAACTACCACACTATCCCTAAGGTATGGATGTAACTACCACACTCTCCCTAAGACATGGATGTAACTACCGCACTCTCCCTAAGGCATGGATGTAACTACCACACTCTCCCTAAGACATCGATGTAACTACCACTCTCCCTAAGGCATGGATGTAACTACCGCACTCTCCCTAAGGCATGGATGTAACTACCACAACCTCCCTAAGGCATCGATGTAACTACCACACTCTCCCTAAAACATCAATGTAACTACCGCACTCTCCCTAAGGCATCGATGTAACTACCACACCCTCCCTCAGGCATGGATGTAACTACCACACCCTCCCGAAGACATCGATGTAACTACCACACCTTCACTAAGACATCGATGTAACTACCACACCTTCACTAAGACATCGATGTAACTACAACACTCTCCCTAAGCCATCGATGTAACAACCACACCCTCCCTAAGACATCGATGTAACTACCACACTCTCCCTAAGACATCGATGTAACTACCGCACTCTCACTAAGCCATCGATGTAACAACCACACCCTCCCTAAGACATCGATGTAACTACCACACTCTCCCTAAGACATCGATGTAACTACCGCACACTCCCTAAGGCATCGATGTAACTACCACACCCTCCCTAAGACATCGATGTAACTACCACACTCTCCCTAAGACATCGATGTAACTCCCGCACTCTCCCTAAGGCATGGATGTAACTACCACACTCTCCCTAAGACATCGATGTAACTACCGCACTCTCCCTAAGGCATCGATGTAACTACCTCACCCTCCCTAAGACATCGATGTAACTACCACACTCTCCCTAAGACATCGATGTAACTACCGCACTCTCCCTAAGGCATGGATGTAACAACCACACCCTCCTTAAGACATCGATGTAAATACCGCACACACCCTATGGCATGGATATAACTACCACACTCTCCCTAAGACATCAATGTAACTACCACACTCTCCCTAAAACATCGATGTAATTACCGCACCCTCCCTAAGGCATGGATGTAATTACCGCACTCTCCCTAACACATCGATGTAACTACAACACCCTCCCTAAGACATCGATGTAACTACCAAACCCTGCCAAATACATCGATGTAAATATCGCACATTCCCTAAGACATCGATGTAACTACCGCACGCACCCTAAGACATCGATGTAACTACCACACTCTCCCTAAGGCATGGATGTAACTACCACACTCACCCTAAGACATGGATGTAACTACCACACCCTCCCTAAGGCATGGATGTAACTACCGCACTCACCCTAAGACATCGATGTAACTACCACACTCTCCCTAAGGCATGGATGCAACTACCACACTCTCCATAAGGCATGGATGTAACTACCACACTCTCCCTAAGACATCGATGTAACTACCACACTCTCCCTAAGGTATGGATGTAACTACCACACCCTCCCTAAGACATCGATGTAACTAACACACTCTCCCTAAGGCATGGATGTAACTACCGCACTCTCCCTAAGGCATGGATGTAACTACCACACTCTCCCTAAGGCATGGATGTAACTACCGCACTCTCCCTAAGGCATGGATGTAACTACCACACCCTCCCTAAGGCATCGATGTAACTACCACACACTCCCTAAGACATCGATGTAACTACCACACTCTTCCTAAGACATGGATGTAAATACCACACTCTCCCTAAGGCATCGATGTAACTACCACACTCTTCCTAAGACATGGATGTAAATACCACACTCTCCCTAAGGCATGGATGTAACTACCACACTCTTCCTAAGACATGGATGTAAATACCACACACTCCCTAAGATATCGATCTAACCACCACACCCTCCCTAAGACATCGATGTAACTACCACACTCTCCCTGAGACATCGATGTAACTACCACACTCTTCCTAAGACATGGATGTAAATACCAC
>NC_057735.1:2004358-2006367 GCF_004010195.1 Chiloscyllium plagiosum
GATGTAACTACCACAATCTCCCTAAGGCATGGACGTAACAACCACACCCTCCCTAAGACATCGATGTAACTACCACACCCACCCTAAGGCATCGATGTAACTACCAACCTCTCCCTAAGACATCGATGTAACTACCACACCCTCCCTAAGGCATCAATTTAACTACCACACTCTCCCTAAGGCATGGATGTAACTACCACACCCTCCCTAAGGCATTGATGTAACTTCCGCAATCTCCCTAAGACATCGATGTAACTACCACACCCACCCTAAGGCATCGATGTAACTACCACACTCTCCCTAAGGCATGGATGTAACTACCACACCCTTCCTAAGGCATCGATGTAACTACCACACTCTCCCTAAGGCATCAATTTAACTACCACACTCTCCCTAAGGCATGGATGTAACTACCACAGCCTCCCTAAGGCATCGATTTAACTACCACGCCCTCCTTAAGACATCGATATAACTACCACACCCTCGCTAAGGCATGGATGTAACTAACACACTCTCCTTAAGGCATGGATGTAACTAACACGCCCTCCCTAAGGCATCGATGTAACTACCACACGCTCCCTAAGGCACGGATGTAACTACCACACCCTCCCTAAGGCATCGATTTAACTACCACGCCCTCCTTAAGACATCGATATAACTCCCACACCCTCGCTAAGGCATGGATGTAACTAACACACTCTCCCTAAGGCATGGATGTAACTACCACACCCTCCCTATGGCATCGATGTAACCACCACACTCTCCCTAAGGCATCGATGTAACTACCACAATCTCCCTAATGCATGGATGTAACTACCACTCTCTCGCTATGGTATCGATGTAACTACCACACCCCCCCTAAGACTTGGATGTAACTACCACGCCCTCCCTAAGACATCGATGTAACTACCACACCCTCCCTAAGACATCGATATAACTACCGCACTCTCCCTCAGGCACGGATGTAAATATCACACCCTCCCTAAGGCTTCGATTTAACTACCACACTCTCCCTAAGGCATGGATGTAACTACCACACTCTGCCTAAGGTTTCGATATAACTACCACACCCCCCCAAGACTTGGATGTAACTACCACGCCCTCCCTAAGGCCTTGATGTAACTACCACACTCTCCCTAAGGCATGGATGTAACTACGGCACTCTCCCTAAGACATCGATGTAACTACCACACTCTCCCTAAGGCATGGAGGTAACTACCATACTCTCCCTAAGACATCAATATAACTACCACACCCTCGCTAAGGCATCGATGTAACTACCACAATCTCCCTAAGGCATGGATGTAACTACCACTCTCTCCCAATGGTATCGATGTAACTACTACACCCCCCCTAAGACTTGGATGTAACTACCACGCCCTCCCTAAGACATCAATGTAACTACCACACTCTCCCTAAGGCATGGATGTAACTACCACACTCTCCTTAAGACATCGATATAACTACCACACCCTCGCTAAGGCAGGGATGTAACTAACACACTCTCCCTAAGGCATGGATGTAACTACCACACCCTCCTTAAGACATCGATATAACTACCACACCCTCCCTAAGGCATGGATGTAACTAACACACTCTCCCTAAGGTATGGATGTAACTACCGCACTCTCCCTAAGACATCGATGTAACTACCACACTCTCCCTAAGGCATGGATGTAACTACCACACTCTCCCTAAGGTATCAATATAACTACCACACCCCCCCAAGACTTGGATGTAACTACCACGCCCACCCTAAGGCTTCGATTTAACTACCACACCCTCCCTAAGGCATCGATTTAACTCCCACACTCTCCCTAAGACATCGATGTAACTACCACACTCTCCCTATGGCATGGATGTAACTACCACACTCTCCCTAAGGCATCGATGTAACTACCACACTCTCCCTAAGGCATGGATGTAACTACCACACTCTCCCTAAGGCATGGATGTAACTACCACACTCTCCCTAAGGCATGGATGTAACTACCACACTCTCCCTAAGG
>NC_057735.1:2006804-2019027 GCF_004010195.1 Chiloscyllium plagiosum
ACACCCTCCCTAAGGCATCGATTTAACTACCACAATCTCCCTAAGGCATGGATGTAACTAACTCACCTTCCCTAAGACATCGATGTAACTACCTCACTCTCCCTAAGGCATGGATGTAACTACTACACCCTCCCTAAGACATCGATGTAACTACCACACCCACCCTAAGGCATGGATGTAACTACCACACTCTCCCTAAGACATCGATGTAACTACCACACCCTCCCTAAAACATCAATGTAACTACCACACCCTCCCTAAGGCATGGATGTAACTACCACACCCTCCCTAAGGCATCGATGTAACTACCACACATCCCCTAAGACTTGGATGTAACTACCACACCCTACCTAAGACATCGATGTAACTACCAAACCCTCCCTAAGGCATGGATATAACTACCACACTCTCCCTAAGGCATGGATGTAACTACCACACCCCCCCTAAGAATTGGATGTAACTACCACACCCTTCCTAAGGCATCGATGTGACTACCACAATCTCCCTAAGGCATGGATGTAACTACCATACCCTCCCTAAGGCCACACCCCCCCTAAGAATTGGATGTAACTACCACACCCTTCCTAAGGCATCGATGTAACTACCACACTCTCCCTCAGGCATGGATGTAACTACCACACCCTCCCTAAGGCATCGATGTAACTACCACACTCTCCCTAAGACATGGATGTAACTACCGCACTCTTCCTAAGGCATGGATGTAACTACCGCACTCCCCCTAAGGCATGGATGGAACTACCGCACACTCCCTAAGGCATGGATGTAGCTACCGCACTCTCCCTAAGGCATGGTTGTAAGTACCACACCCTCCCTAAGGCATGGATGTAACTACCACACCCTTCCGAAGGCATGGATGTAACTACCGCACTCTCCTAACGCATGGTTGTAAGTACCACACCCTCCCTAAGGCATGGATGTAACTAACACACACACCCTAAGGCATGGAGGTAACTACCACACCCTCCCTGACACATCNACCACAATCTCCCTAAGACTTGGGTGTAACTACCACGCCCTCCCTAAGACATCGATGTAACTACCACACCCACCTTAAGGCATCGATGTAACTACCACAGTCTCCCTAAGGCATCGATGTAACTACCACAATCTCCCTAAGGCATGGATGTAACTACCACACTCTCCCTAAGGCATCGATTTAACTACCACACTCTCCCTAAGACATCCATGTAACTACCACACTCTCCCTATGGCATGTATGTAACTACCACACTCTCCCTAAGGCATCGATGTAACTACCACAATCTCCCTAAGGCGTGGATGTAACTACCACACCTTCCCTAAGACATCGATGTAACTACCACACTCTCCCTAAGGCGTGGATGTAACGACCACACCCTCCCTAAGACATCGATGTAACTACCACACCCTCCGTAAGACATCGATGTAACTACCACAACCTCCCTAAGACATCGATGTAACTTCCGCACTCTCCCTCAGACATCAATGTAACTTCCACACCCTCCCTAAGGCAGGGTTGAAACTTCCGCAATCTCGCTAAGACATCGATGTAACTACCATACTCTCCTTAAGGCATGGATGTAACCACCACATCCTCCCTAAGGCATGGATGTAACTACCACACCCTCTCTAAGACATCGATGTAACTACTACAACACATTTTGCTAAGTCATCAATGTAACTACCACACCTCCCTAAGGCATTGGTGTAACTACCACACTCTCCCTAAGGCATGGATGTAACTGCCACAACCTCCCTAAGACATCGATGTAACTTCCACACTCTCCCTAAGGCATGGATGTAACTTCCGCACTCTCCCTAAGACATTAATGTAACTTCCACACCCTCCCTAAGGCAGGGATGTAACTTCCGCAATCTCCCTAAGACATCGATGTAACTACCATACTCTCCCTAAGGCATGGATGTAACTGCCACAACCTCCCTAAGACATCGATGTAACTACCACACTCTCCTTAAGTCATGGATGTAACTTCCGCACTCTCCCTAAGACATCGATGTAACTACCACACTCTCCTTAAGGCATCGATGTAACTACCACACCCTCCCTAAGACATCGATGTGGCTACTGCACTCTCCTTATGGCATGGATGTGAAGAGTAAGAAGATGAGGCCCCAGCCCATGCCCCTCGTGGGGATTCCTCTGAGGTTTTTTGAAATGTCTTATTACATTCAATGTACCTTATAATTGCGAGATATTGTTGTCTAGTGTGAGGGTCTGAATGTGTCCGGGGGTCACCGGTGTCCTGACCTTGTCATTCACTGAGTGTGCTCATGTCTGGAAACAGTCTCTCTCTGTTTTTAGCTGAAAATGTGTTGCTTGAAAAGCGCAGGATTCCTGAAGAAGGGCTTCTGCCCGAAACGTCGATTCTCCTGTTCCCTGGATGCTGCCTGACCTGCTGCGCTTTTCCAGCTACACATTTTCAGCTCTGATCTCCAGCATCTGCAGACCTCACTTTCTCTCTGTTTTACTCCAGGTAACTGATATATGCAGACCTCAATGTTTTGTGTCATTCACCAATGAGGTTACAGCATTTCAACCAAACCTCCAGACCTTGCAGAAGTCGAACAGGATGAACCAGTGAGGGAAATATAAACACACAAAGACCTGGGCTGAAACAGCCAGGGAGCAGATTGTGATGGCTGCAAACGTCACTTTACAGTGACTGCAATTTATAACAAACACTTTCTACAAGGAGAAACGTTTTATGCACTCAGACTGTGTGATACATTCTTCTAAAGCTAACGTGATGAGTCTGACCCTTTGCAAAGTGATGGGTAATAGGCTCTAGTAGATTATAATCTTTTGAAAGACCTCCACAATGTTGCACACATTTACAGGGGACATGTTCTACAGGTGTGGATCATAATACTCGTGGATCATTATGAATTCATTCCTGAAGAAGGGCTCATGCCCGGAACGTCAATTCTCCTGTTCCTTGGATGCTGCCTGACCTGCTGCGCTTTTCCAGCAACACATTTTCAGCTCTGATCTCCAGCATCTGCAGCCCTCACTTTCTCCTCAATCATTATGAATCTGCCAATGTCTATGAAAAACAAATCGTTAAAATGGTTTCACGAATTGCAACAATATCTGTAAGAGATAGCTACAAATATTCTGCAGGTGCAGGAGGAGTCATGGGATAATGTTAGTGTTTACAGGGGTCCCTGACAGATAGAGTTAGCATTTACAGGAGGTTCCTGGGGCATGATGTTTGTGTTTATAGGGGTCTCTGGCAAATAATGCTAATGTGGTCAAGGGAGCACAGGCCCAATATTGAATATTCTAAAATGACCCATAGCAGGAGAAATTGGGCCTGTCAGAAAATTGGCCAAATTAAATTAAACAGGAGCCAGTACCAATTGGCTACAGAGAAGATGAAAGAGGTTACGAAGGTTCAAGAGGAACCAATATAACCAGTCTGATGGTTCTGTATTGGAGAAGCATTGATCAGATGTTTGGGCACCTTGACTGCCTGAGTATGTGCACTTTACTCTCCCAGTATAGCAATGGTGAAAAGTGTTGGCACAATCATTGATTGATTTGAACCCAGCTCATGACCCCATTGGCCAGAAGTTACAGAACTTCTGGAAGGTAAGAAAGAAGACGGGATAAAAACACGCACGCCTTCAATGAAGCCTCATGGTGGAAGACCATGCGGCAAGGTAAGAAAACCCAGGAGAAGCTCTGCTCTGACCTGTGAGATCCACGTTCATGGAAGAGAGCTCGGCCTACATCAGAGAGGAGACAACAACAACTCAACTCAAACACGTGGATCATTGCAGATAATATCCTTTCTCAGAGTGATAGTACTAGGTACAGAGTAAATATCGTGGGAATTTGGGAAATGCCCACATGGTGTTTTTAATAAGGAATATTTTGTTCATACAATCATGTTGAACTGCTAACCAAAACCCCCTTCACTGATGAGAGCACTGTGGTAAAGTGTTTTAATTACAGAAATTGGTCAAAGTGTCCAGAGCATGGACAATGTCAGTTTGTACAGGGTGTCTCTGACAGATAATGTTAGTGTTTATGGGGGTCCCTGGAAATAATGGGTGGCTCAGTGGTTAGCACTGCTACCTCAGCGCTAGGGTCCTGGGTTGAATCCCACATTTGGGCAACTGTGTGGAGTTTGCACGTTCCCCCTGTGTCTACATGTGTTCCCTCTGAGTGCTCCGGTTTCCTCCCACAGTCCAAAGATGTGCAGGTTAGGGTGGGTTGGCCATGGGAAATTGTCCAGAGATTTGCATATGCAGGTTAGCTGTAGGAAATGTGGGGTTTTGGAGGTAGGAAAGGGGGCTGGGTCAGACTGGGATGCTCCTTGAAGCACCAGTGCAGACTCGATGGGTTGCTTGGTCTGTTCCCCCACTGTAGGGATTCTATGTTACCGTTTAAGGAGGTCTATGAGATGATTGTAGTTTTTCTGAGGAAGTGGAGGTGTGTCCATGACGTTTGCAGTTTGCGTTTCTGGGTGGAGCTATATTTTTGAATTTTTTTTTTGCTCTGCACTTTGAGCGTTTGATATTTCTAGTTTCGAACCGGCTTGACTTTGAGGTGTGGAGTGTGAGTGTAAGTGGAGGTTACTGACATCCTGCTTGGCCAGCCCCTGGTCACATGCTGCTGTTTGTCAGTGTTAGGAAACTGCTTCCCCGCTTCAAATCAGCCCCTGCATGTTTCCCTGAACCACTGTGACCTTCCCAGTACCCAGCAGAAAGGAAACCACTTTGACACAGCCAGACAGAATGGAAGCGGCTTCGTTTCAGGTTTGAGACATGCTGCAGAAAGTTTTTTTTTCCCTCCCTAAGTTTATTTTTAACGCGAATGACTTTGTTTATTTTAATAAAATGTTTTTTCTTTATAATTTCAGAAGTTCCCTGCATTTAAACTTGATATCAGTCCTCTGAAAGAGCCGCTGGGATTTATCAAAGTGTTGCAGTGGGTGAGTCTGAGATTTTGCTGTCAGTTAGTTCTAGTCGGGAAGGTGCGGACGGGCTCGGTTTCTGTGCAGTTCCTGTTCCTTGTACCATTAGGTGTTAGCACTGAAAACTCTCTGCCTTTGTTACTGCTGTGAAGTTTGTTTGGCTGCAGCAGGACTGAGGTTCAGGCTGACCTCCAGTTTGTAAAGAAATTGTGAAGATGCCGTTAAATACAGAGGGACCGGATTAGCGGCAGAGTGCAGTTACAAAACTCTCTGAGAGTGAAAACGGTGTATCCTGTTATGGCCCGAACCAAACCCCCTCCAAATATTATGATAGCCTGGAATCTTGTTTTCATTTTAAGGCGTTGCGTTCTGGACGCAATTCGATTGGTCAAACTACCAGGCTTGAAGCAAAACAAACTTTATTCATACACTATAGTTAAAATACAACAAAACCAGAAGAAATCGGAAAAACAACAGAATAATAGATTATTTACTTACTAAACAGTAACTGTTCCAATACAGTTATATCCCATAAATGTGTTAGGGGGAGGCAAGGGGCTAGTGGAATTATCAGTGCGCTGTTAATGTAGAGATGCAGGTCATGTTCTGGGGACCCAGGATTGAATCTTGCCACAGCAGATGGTGGAATTTGAATTCAGTTAAAAATCTAATATGAAGAGTCTAATGTTGACCATGAATTTATTGGCGATTACTGGGTATAACCTCACAGAGTTATAGAGATGTATAGCACAGAAACAGACCCTTTGGTCCAACTTGTCCATGACGACTAGATCCCAACCTAATCTAGTCCCATGTGCCAGCACTTGGCCCATCTCCCTCTATACCCTTCCTAGTCATATACCCATCCAGATGCCTTTTAAATGCTGTCATTGTATCAGCCTCCACCACTTCCTCTGGCAACTCATTCCATACACGTACCACCCTCTGTGTGAAAAGGTTGCCACTTAGGTCTGTTTTACATTTTACCCCTCTCACCCTAAACCTATACCCCCTAGTTCTGGGTTCCCCCACCTCAGCAAAAATACCTTGTCTATTTATCTTGTCCATGCCCCTCATGATTTTATAAACCTTTATGGGGTCACCCCTCAGCCTCCAACACTCCAGGGAAAATAGCCCCAGCCTATTCAGCCTCTCCCAAGAGCTCTCATCCTCTAATCCTGGCAATATCCTTGTAAATCCTTTCTGAACCCTTTCAAGTTTCACAACATCTTTCCGATAGGAAGGAGACCAGAATTGCACGAGTCACAAAGATGTGTAGGTCAGGTGAATTGGCCATGCTAAATTGCCCGTGTTAGGTAAAGGAGTAAATGTAGGGGAATGGGTGGGTTGCGCTTCGCCGGGTCGGTGTGGACTGGTTGGGCCGAAGGGCCTGTTTCCACACTGTAAGCAATTTAAAAATACCAAACGCCTTCTTCACTATCCTATCTACCTGCGACTCCACTTTCAAGGAACTATGAACCTGCACTCCAAGGTCTCTTTGTTCAGCAACACTCCCCAGGACCTTACCGTTAAGTGTGTAAGTCCTGATAAGATTTGCTTTCCCAAAATGCAGCACCTCACATTTATCTAAATTAAACTCCATCTACCACTGCTCAGCCCATTAGCCTATCTAATCAAGATCCTGGTTTAATCTAAGGTAACCTTCGCTGTCCACCACTCCAACGTTGGTGTTGTCTGCAAATGTACTAACTACTTCCTATGTTCACATCCAAATCATTTATATAAATGATGAAAAGCAGCGGACCCAGCACTGATCCTTGTGGCACTCCACTGGTCACAGGCCTCCAGTCTGAAAAACAACCTTCCACCACCACCCTCTGTTTTCTACCTTCGAGCCAGTTCTGTATCCAGATGGCTAGTTCTCCCTGTATTCCATGTGATCTAACTAGTCTTCCATGGGGAACCTTGTCGAACGCCTTATTGAAGTCCATATACATCACGTCCACTGCTCTTCCCTCATCAATCCTCTTTGTTACTTCAAAAACCTCAATCAAGTTTGTGAGACATGATTTCCCACACACAAAGCCATGTTGAGTATCCCGAATCAGTCCTTGCCTTTCCATGTAAATCCTGTCCCTCAGGATTCCCTCCAACAACTTGCCCACCACCGACATCAGGCTCACTGGTCTATAGTTCCCTGGCTGTTCCTTACCACCCTTCTTAAATGGTGGCACCATGTTTGCCAACCTCCAGTCTTCCAGCACTTCACCTATGACTATCAATGATACAAATATCTCAGTAAGGGGCCCAGCAATGACTTCTCTAGCTTCCCACAGAGTTCTTGGGTACACATGATCAGGGCCTGGGGATTTATCCACTTTTATGCGTTTCAAGATATCCAGCATCACCACCTCTGTAATATGGACACTTTTTCAAGATGTCACCATCTATTTGGTAGAGGTAAAAACAATGACTGCAGATGCTGGAAACCAGATTCTGGATCAGTGGTGGTGGAAGAGCACAGCAGTTCAGGCAGCATCCGACGAGCAGCAAAATCGACGCTGCCTGAATTGCAGTGTTCTTCGAGCACCACTGATCCAGTCACCATCTATTTCCCTACTTTCTATATCTCCCATGACCTTCTCCACTGTAAACACTGATACAAAGTACTCTGTTAGTATCTTCTCCCATCTCCTGCAGCTGATCTTTGAGTGGCCTTATTCTCTCCCTAGTTACTCTTTTATCCTTTATGTATAAAATCCCTGTGGATTTTCCTTAGCCCTGTTTGCCAAAGCTATCTTATGTCCCCTTTTTCCTCTCCTGGTTTCCCTCTGCATGAGACTCCTATTGCCTTTATACTCTTCTAAGGATTCACTCAATCTCTCCTGCTTTACCTGACACATGCTTCCTTCTTTTTCTGAACCAAACTCTCAATTTCTCTAGTCATCCAGCATTCCCTACACCTTCCAACCTTGCCTTTCACTCTGACAGGAATATACGTTTTCTGGATTCTCATTATCTCATTTCTGAAGGCTTCCCATTTTCCAGCCGTCCCTTTACCTGCTAACATCTGCCTCCAATCAGCTTTCGAAAGTTCTTGCCGAATACCGTCAAAATTGGCCTTCCTGCAATTTAGAACTTCAACTTTTAGATCTGGTCTATCCTTTTCCATCACTATTTTAAAGCTAATAGAATTATGGTCGCTGGCCCCAAAGTGCTCCCCCACTGACATCTCAGTCATCTGCTCTGCCTTATTTCCCAAGAGTAGGCCACGTTTAGCACTTTCTCGAGTAGGTACATTTATGTACTGAATCAGAAATTTTTCTTGTACATACTTAACAAATTCTTCTCCACCTAAACCCTTAACACTATGGCAGTCCTAGTCTGTGTTTGGAAAGTTAAAATCCCTTACCGTAACTACCCTATTATTCTTTCAGATAACTGAAATCTCCTTACAAATTTGTTCCTCAATTTCCTACGGACTATTAGGGGGACTATAATACGATCCCAATAAGGTGATCATCCTTTCCTTATATCTCAGTTCCACCCAAATAACTTCCCTGGATGTATTCCAGGAACATCCTCCCTCAGCACAGCTGTAATGCTATCCCTTATCAAAAAAAACCCTCCTCCTCCTTTCTATCCTTCCTGTAGCATTTGTATCCTGGAACATTAAGCTGCCAGTCCTGTCCATCCCTGAACCATGTTTCTTTAATTGCTATGATATCCCAGTCTCACGTTCCTAACCATGCTCTGAGTTCATCTACCTTACCTGTTAGGACTCTTGCGCTGAAGTAAATGCAGTTTAATTTATCAGTCCTACCTTGTTCTCTGCTTTGTTCTTGTCTGCCCTGACTATTTGACTCACTCCTTTTCTCAGCTGTACCAGTCTCAGATTGATGTCTTTCCTCACTATCTCCCTAGGTCCCACAACCCACCTTACTAGTTTAAATTCTCCTGAGCAGCTCTGGCAAATCTCCCTGCCGGTATATTAGTCCCCTTCTAATTCAGGTGCAATCCGTCCTCCTTGTACAGATCACTTCTATCCCAGAAGAGATTCCAACCATCCAAAGATGTGAATCATTCTCCCATAAACCAGCTCCTCAACCACGCATTCATCTGCTCTATCTTCTTATTCCTACCCTCACTAGCTTGTGACACCAGTAGTAAACCAGATATTACTACTTTCGAGGACTTCCTTTTAAAATTCCTGCCTAACTTCCTAATTTCTCCCTTCAGAATCTCATCCTTTTCCCTTCCCCTATCGTTAGTTTCAGTGTGTACAATTACCAGCTGCTGGTTCCTCTCCCCTTTGAGTACGTTCTGCACCCTCTCCAAGCCATCCTTGATCCTGGCACCAGGGAGGCAACACACCATTCTGATTTTTTGCTGTTGGCCTCTGAAACATCTGTCTGTGCCTCTGACTAGAGAGTCCCCTAACACAATCAATCGCTTGGAACCCAACATACCCCTCATTACATTAGAGCCAACTCAATACCAGAAATTTGGCTGTTTGTGCTACATCCCCCGAGAGTACATCACCCCCTACATTTTCCACAACAGCATACATGTTTGAAATGGGGATAGCTACAGAAGACTCCAGCATTACCTGCCTCCCCTCGTATCTTTCCTGGAGTTAATCCATCTACCTGACTGTATCTGCGGCTTTTCTCCCTCCCTACAACTGCCATCCATCACACCCCCTAGTTCCTGTAAATTCCTCATTGCCTCTAACTGCTGCTCCAACTGATCCATGCGATCTGATAAGAATGAGCTGAAAATGTGTTGCTGGAAAAGCACAGCAGGTCAGGAGCATCCAAGGAGCAGGAGAATCGACGTTTCGGGCATAAGCCCTTCTTCAGGAATGAGGAGGGTGTGCCAAGCAGGCTAAGATAAAAGGTAGGGAGGAGGGACTTGGGGGCGGGGCGTTGGAAATGCAATAGGTAAAAGTAGGTTAAGGTGAGGGTGATAGGCCGGAATGGGGATGGGGGCAGAGAGGTCAGGAAGAAGATTGCAGGTTACGAAGGTGGTGCTGAGTTCGAGGGTTGGGACTGAGACAAGGTGGGGGGAGGGGAAATGAGGAAACTGGAGAAATCTGAGTTCATCCCTTGTGGTTGGAGGGTTCCTAGGCGGAAGATGAGGCGCTCTTCATCCAGCCGTCGTGTTGCTATGGTCTGACGATGGAGGAGTCCAAGGACCTGCATGTCCTTGGTGGAGTGGGAGAGGGAGTTGAAGTGTTGAGCCGCGGGGTGGTTGGGTTAGTTGGTCCGGGTGTCCCAGAGGTGTTCTCTGAAACGTTCCGCAAGTAGGCGGCCTGTCTCCCCAATATAGAGGAGGCCACATTGGGTGCAGCAGATGCAGTAAATGATGTGTGTGGAGGTGCAGGTGAATTTATGACGGATATGGAAGGATCCCTTGGGGCCTTGGAGGGAAGCAAGGGGGGAGGTTAATCATCAGTAACATGGTAACTCTCCCTAAATACCACATTCGACAGGAACCACCCTCTTTTAGGGAAGAGAAGTGGCTTACAAATGACTCCAGATCCACAGCGATAGTCTGGGAATTAGGGATGGGCAATAAATGCTAGCCTAGCTAGCGATGCCCTCATCCCATGAATGAATAATAAAAAAAAAACACCTATGCAAAGGCAAATTCAGAAAAATAGATTTTCTAAAATTGTATGGGAGGCCAAGGAAGAGAGCCCCAGGTTTTAACTATGAGTGAGAGGGAAAACACTGCTGTTACAGAAGGCTAAACCTAAACAACCGATCCTGGTTCTGTGGGAACTTGACCCCACCCACTCAGGATGCTTCTGTTGTTCCAACTCTTCAAAAAAAAGGACCCAAAGTTTCAGAAGCTGTGACTTTGGAGCAGATTGCTTGACGTCTCTGGCTCAACCTCTCCTCTTTAAAAAAAAAGCAAGACGCAATACACCTCTTAAAGCCATAGTATTATCACAGTGTGTACTCCCCTACTCCAAACAGAAAGCTAGGAAGTGTCATCCACTAACTTGCCATCAGAACAGCGACAGCAGAGAGTGTGCTACAGAGTCAGGCTCCCTCTGCTCTTTTAAACTGAAGTGAAGATCCATCCACATTATACGCATCAAACATTCCCAGGAAGGGAAAGCAAGGGATTAGATACACAGTAAAGCTCCCTCTGCACTGTCCCATCAAATACTCCCAGGACAGGGAAGGTATGGGTATAGGTGCCAAGTGGACTGGTTAACTGCTTGGGACATCTAGTGAATAAGATTTTGCGCAGATGATTAGTAAAGTAATGAATGCTACAGATATTAGATTATTGTTTCAAATCAAGATTAGATTACTTACAGTGTGGAAACAGGCCCTTCGGTCCAACAAGCCCACACTGACCTGCCGAAGCGTAACCCACCCATTCCCGTACATTTACCCCTTTACCTAACACTACGGGCAATTTAGCATGGCCAATTCACCTGACCTGCACATCTTTGGATTGTGGGAGGAAACCGGAGCACCCGGAGGAAACCCACGCAGACACGGGGAGAATGTGCAAACTCCACACAGTCAGTCGCCTGAGTCGGGAATTGAACCCGGGTCTCTGGCGCTGTGAGGCAGCAGTGCTAACCACCGTGCCACCCACATGCCACCGTGCCACCCACCAACTGGATAATTATTTAGCAAGAATAATGTGAAAGAAAACTAAGGAGTAAAAATTGCAACTTTCATGATCTACTCTGATGTAAGAACTGACACAGACCTTATGGAGTCTAAATCCACACCCAAGCCCCTATTATTTCCTGGAGTTGTCTCACCTTTTCAGTGTTATCCTAAAGAGGGAGTAGAAAAAGATGACCTGGGCTTGTATGATCACAAATCATTCAAGCTATAAGGTTGAGAAAGGGATTAAAAAGGGCAATGGAATCTGGGCTTTATAAGTGTATCAGGTACAAAATCGAGGAAGTAATGATGAACCTTGATTAAAAACAAGAGTTCAGACTCAAATTAAATATTGTTAAGATTGTAATATTGTAATCATATTAGGAGGAGTTCAGAGAAGGTTCAGTTGACTGAATCCTGAGATAAGGTGTTATCTTATGAGGAATGTGTGGGCAGGCTGGGCCTGTATCTATTGGAATTTAGAAAAATGGGAGCTGAATAGACTGGGTCTGTTTTCCCTGGAGTGTCGGAGGCTGAGGGGGTGACCTTTATAGAGGCTTATAAAATTATGACATGTATGGATAGGGTGAATAGCCAAAGTCTTTTCCCTAGGATAGGGGAGTCCAAACTAGAGGGCATAGGTTTAGGGTGAGAGGGGAAAGATATAAAAGAGACCTAAGG
>NC_057735.1:2019081-2021649 GCF_004010195.1 Chiloscyllium plagiosum
AGGTCAGGCAGCATCCAGGGAACAGGAGAATCGACGTTTCGGGCATAAGCCCTTTTTCAGGAAGGATTAATTTAGAAAATCCGGTCAGCATGCACGAGTTGGACCAAAGGGTCTGGTTCTGTGCTGTCTACCTCAGAGTCTACAATCTCATTTAAGATCCCAGAGGATCTTGACAGGTTGGATGCTGAGATGTTGTTTTCCTTTATGGGAGGGATTTAAATAATGGGGTGCAGTTAAAAAATGAGTCTGCCATTAAAGGGGCCAGGGGATTGTTTTCCTCAAAGTCATCTTCCTGAGGGAGTGGTGGTGGTTGAATTCTTGAAGGTTTTTAATGCTATTAGATTTTTTATTGATGAGGGAGTTGGGGGTTAGGAGCAGTTGGGAAAGTGAGGTGGCTGCCATAATCAGATTGGCTGTGATCTGCTCAAGTGGCAGAGCAGGCCTGAGGGGCTGAATGACCTCCTCTCGCTCTTATGTTTGTGTTTGAGGGTCCAGTGCTGAATGTCATATTTTGGGAAGAGAGTGAAGACAGAGAGGGTGCAGAAAAGGGTTATGAGCATGGTTTTAGGGAGGTGTTTAGATAGGAGACGGTGGGATTATTCTACTTTTCAGAAGGAAAGATTTGGGCAACCTACTCACGAATGTGAGGGGTAAGACAGGGAAACTGTTCCCATTGGTAGAAGGGAACCTGAGAACCAGAGCCAATTAACGTTGATAGGCAAAATAACCCGATGTGAAATGGGGATCAACTTATTTTTGCATTTACTACTCTTGATGAGAAAGAATTTTGTTTATTGAGAGAACAACATGACCAGGATCCAAAATTCACTGAAGAATGTCAGTGACAGGGTGAGCAAGCATTGGTAAAATCCACGTGAGCTGATATCCCCCATCACATTGGCCTGCAAACCATGACCAATGATTGATTGATTGTCACATACTCAGATACAATGAAAAGTGGTGTTTTGCATGCTGTGCAGGCAGATGAGGAAGGGGAATAGGACACAGAAGGAAGGCGATTAGCCTAATAATTTTATCACTGGACTATTGATCCACAGACCCAGATAATGTTCTGGGGACCTGGGTTTGAATCCTGCCACAGCAGATGGTGGAATTTGAATTTAAATCTTTTTTAAATGTCTGGAAGTAGGAGTTTAATGTTGACCATGAACTCATTGTCGATTGTTGGAGATACCCATGTGGCTCACTAATGCGCTTTTGGGAAAGAAACTTAGCTGGCTGATATGTGAGTCCAGACCTAAAGCAATGTGGTTGACCCTTAAATGCCCTGTGGGCAATCTGGGATGGACAATAAAGGCTGGCCTAGCCAGCGATGACCAAATTCTGTGAATAAATAAAGAAATTAAAATGCTGCAAGGAGTGAAATACCATCTAAGGAGTGCATCTCTATGCTCTGCTTGTTCTGAGTGAAATCCAATACAACATGTAGGTGTGTGCAGATTCTGGCACAAGACTGAGGCTGGCAGAGTGATATTGACAGCACCACTGATTCAGCAGGGAGCTGAGCCAGGAGGCTTTGCAATGTGGAACCTGCAGAGTTCCGATTCGGGATGGGGATTCCTGATGCTCATTCTCCCTTCAACTCTTGGAATCCTTACTGCACTAATCAGATCTGCAATAGCAACAATTTGGATTTATATAGAACCCTTACCGTGGTAGCACATCCCGAGATATGTCACAGAGGGCCATAAAACAATACTTCATTCCAAGTCACGTCAGGAGAGAATAAACTAGTTTGGTTGTGGTAGCTTATAAGGAAATTGCTTTGAGAAAGGGTGAGAGGTAGAGAGGTTTAGGGATCAGACAGCAGAAGAATATCTGTGAATGATGGAATCACAAAGTTCAAGAATGTCAAGGGGCCAGGACTGGAGGAATGCTGATATGAGGGCAGTGGAACGGGTGGGGATTACAGAGCTGGGAAGTGCAAGGTTAGAGAGGAATTTGAAAACCAGACTAGCTGATAAGGAAATTCTCAATGTAAGCCATTCTTCATGCATCCTCTCTATAAGAATGTTTGCTTCAAAACTTTGTGTATCGGTGTCATTCCAGAAACAGTACAAATGCTTGCATTGGAAATAGTTCAGAGAATATTCATGAGGCTGATTCCCAGGATGAAGGGCTTGTTTGAAGGAGAGTTGGGAAGAATGAAAGGTAATCTTATTGGAAGACAAAAGGTTCTGAACGAGGGGTTAACAGGGTTGATGCTAAGAGGATGTTTCCAGTTGAGGAATCTAGAATGAGGGAGAACAAGGGAACTTTGTAAGATGGAGATGAGGAATTTCTACTCAAGCTTGTTAAGTGTTTGGAATTCTTTTTCCCCTATGTGCGAGGATGCTGGGTTATTGAATATATTCAAGGCTGAGTTAGACAGATTTTTAATGGGGTAAAAACAATGACTGCAGATGCTGGAAACCAGATTCTGGATCAGTGGTGCTGGAAGAGCACAGCAGTTCAGGCAGCATCCGACGAGCAGCAAAATCGACGTTTCGGGCAAAAGCCCTTCATCAGGAATAAAGGCAGAGAGCCTAAAGCGTGGAGAGATAAGCT
>NC_057735.1:2025495-2048520 GCF_004010195.1 Chiloscyllium plagiosum
AAGTGGAAGAGTTGCGGTGGAGGGCATCGTCGATCACGTCGGGGGGGAAATTGCGGTCCTTGGAGGCCATCTGGGTTGTGCGTTTTTGGTACTGGTCCTCCTGGGAGCAGATGCGGCGGAGTCGAAGGAATTGGGAGAATGGGATGGCGTTTTTACAGGGGGCAGGATGGGAGGAGGTGTAGTCCAGGTAGCTGTGGGAGTCGGTCGGTTTGTCGTAGATGTCCGTGTTGATTCGGTCGCCTGAGATAGAAATAGAAAGGTCGAGGAAGGGGAGGGAGGAATCTGAGACTGGAATGTTTGAAATCTTCTGGAATGTTTGAGGAGCGCTGGTTATGGAGGTGGGTGGATAAAAGTTTGTTGTACTTACAGTTTTTGATGTTTGAGATGGAATTGAAATACTGTTTGTTGAGAGTATGAATTCTCCTGAGGATGTAGTACAGAGTGGGTCCAATGGGGTTAATATTCCAACAGAGATTAACACTGGGAACGTCAGATCTCAGATTGAAACTTGGCTTGATAAACCTAAATTTTCTTTGTTTTTTAAGTTATGAGGTAAGTTGCTGAACACATTCACAAGAGTCTAAGTACTGTTAATACAGTAAAATGTTTTATTAAACAAGAAAAATATGAACTGTATTACAGAAGGCAAAAGAGGAAAAATTTACTTTCAAACACCAAAAAAATTCATCCTCGGGCTATTGATTTTGCCGCAGGAATATCCTTACAAACACCAGACCCTGGTGAAGAATTACTGTTCTCTCTCCACCAAAGTCTCTTGCCCAGGGTGGCACAGCCAGAACTGGCTTCCTTCCAACAAATTATTGCACATTCATAAATGTCTTTTCCTTCAACTGGGATCTGTCCTGAGACATCTGTAGACAACTGCAAATTAAAATCATTAGTACTTTAATTGCATTCTCTCTATAAATCCAAATGTTTAGTTTTGAAAAGTCATAACTTAGAGTCATAGAAATGTACAACACAAAAACAGACTCTTCAGTCCAACTCATCTATGTTTTGCATTAATCTAGTCCCATTTGCCAACATTTGGCCCATCTCCCTCTGAACCTTTCCTCTTCATATAGCTATCCAGATGCCCTTTTTAAATGTTGTAATTATTACTAACCTCTTCCTCTGGCAGTTCATGCCATTCATGCACCACCCTCTGTGTGAAAAAGTTGCCCCTTAGGTCCTTTTTAAATCTTTCCCCTCTCACCTTAAACCTGTGTGTTCTAGTTTCGGAGTTCCTTCCTCTGAGGAAAAGACCTTGGCTATTCACCCTATCCAGATTAGATTAAATTTTTCCAAACCCATGATTTCAAATTGAAATTTCAGGATAAGCTATTAGCCAGTTAGGATTAAGATGTTGGGAAGTTTCGTCACTAAAGATTGAGTGTTTAGAATTTTTTTGTTGTTTACAGGATATGGGTGTCCCTGGCTAGGTTGGCCTTTATTTCTTTCAGAAAGATGGATCCCAGAAAAATATTAGTGAACCAGATGAGTTTAAACAGCAATCAGAGTTGGTTACATAGTTGTCATGAGGATGGTTTTTTTAAATTCCAGATTTTTAGGGAATTCAATTATTCACCATCTGCTAGGGTGGGATTGGAACCCATGTCTTGAGTACATGAGCCTGGGGTTTTGGTTTACTACTTGACCATCACCTTCCCCTGGTCCTGGAGGGCTGTGGATGCTTTGTCTTTGAGATTGATAGATCTTTTGACATTGAGGGAATCGAGTAATATGGGAATAATGCAGAGAAGTGGAGTTGAGGCAGAAGATCAGCCATGACTTATCTCCCATTTATCCCACCATCCCCTCGGCTCTCAGTCTCATTCCTAATGAAGGGCTTTTGCCTTAAACATCAATTCTCCTGCTCCTCGGATGCTACCTGACCTGTGCTTTTCCAGTACCATGCTCTCAACTCTAATCTCAAGGGCTGAATGACCTATCCCTCTTCATATTTAGGAACAAAGAACTTGGGAACTGGAGTACAACATTATCCCTGTCGAGTTTGCTTCACTGTTCAAGATCATGGCTGATCTGGTTATGGTCTCAACTCTATTCTGCTTGGCTACCAAAAGTCTATCCAACTTAGTTTTCAATGAATTCAGTGACCCAGTCTCTACTGGGGAACAGAATTCCACATTCTAATATCCCTCCGATCCCAACCTTAAAAGGAAGACCTCTTGTTCTTAAACTGTGTTTCCTAGTTCCAGTCTCATCCAGAAGAGAGAACATCCTCACAGTATCCACCCTATCAACTCTCCTCAGGATCATATAAAATCACCACTCATTTCTCTAAACTCCAGTTGGTAAAAGTTCAGACTGCTCCGTGTTCCCTCAAATTTGCAGATGACACAAAAGTAGATGGAAAGGCAGGTTGTGAGAGGGATGCAAACAGTTTATAGAGCGATATTGATAGGTAGAGTAAATGGGCACAAGGTTGGAAAATGGAGTATAATGTGGGAAAATGTGAAGGGAGAACGAAAGAACAGTATTATTTAAACGGAGAAAAGCTGCAACACAAAGGGACTTGGAGAGACTTGTACATGAAACACAGAAAGCTAGCACACGGGCAGCAGGTAATCTGTAAGGGTAATGGAATGTTGTCAGCTCTATTCCTGATGAAGGGCTTTTGCCTGAAACGTGGATTTTCCTGCTTCTCGGATGCTGCCTGACCTGCTGTACTTTTCCAGCACTACTCTGATCTAAAAATTAATGGAATGTTGGCCCTGATTTCAAGGGGGTTGGAGTCTAAGAGTAGGGAAGTCTTACTGCAACCATATAAGGTGATGCTGAGATCATATCTGGAGTACTGTGAGCAGCTTTGGTTCCATTATTTAATGAAAGATATTTAATTAAAGGCAGTTCGGAGAAGGTTCACTGGGATGAAGGGATTATCTTCTGAGCAAAGGTTAAACAGGCTGGGAGTATACTCACTGGGGTTTAGATGAATGAGAGTTGATCTCTTTGAAACATAAAGGATTGTTAACAGGTTTGACAGGGTAAATGCCAAGAGGATGTTTCCCTTTATGGGAGAGTCTGGGATGGGAGGGCACAGTCTCAGAATAAAAGAGATTAAGATATGAGGAGGAATTTCTTCTCTCAAAGGGTTGTGTTGTTGGAACACCTTTGCACAGAGAGCTGTGGAGGCGGAGACCTTGTGTATATTTAAGGCTGAGATAGATGCACGATCAGTTGGGGAATCAAGGGTTATAGGGAAAACTGCAGGAAAGCAGACATGAGGAATGTCAGATCAGTCATGATCCTGTTGAATGTTGGAGCAGGCTGGAGAATGGCCTCCTCCTGTTCCTATTCCTTATGGTCATTGTCTTATTAGATAGGCTGTTTGTTCAGGAATGGGTCAAGTGAACATTCCCTGAATTGCTAAATAAATTGCATACTTTTTTCAAATAAGGAGAGCAAAACTGTACTCAAGAAGTGTTCTCACCAAAACCTTGATAAGCTGTGCTAAAACTTCCCAAGTTAGAGAAAATTGTAAGGGATAGGATTTATGAACATCTGGATAGGAATAATGTGATCAAGGATAGTCAGCATGGTTTTGTGAAGGGCAGGTCGTGCCTCACAAACCTTATTGAATTCTTTGAGAAGGTGACTAAGGAGGTAGACGAGGGGAAAACGGTCGATGTGGTGTATATGGATTTTAGTAAGGCGTTTGATAAGGTTCCCCATGGTAGGCTACTTCAAAAAATACGGAGGTATGGCATTGAGGGTGAGTTGGAGATTTGGATTAGGAATTGGCAGGCTGGAAGAAGACAGAAGGTAGTAGTTGATGGCAAAGTTCACAAGGGCTTTATGAACATCCTGGTCTTGCTTTTTTTCTGTACAGACTGGAGATGACTTTTGTGTTGTGTAGCAGTTTGAATTGAGATTCGAGTTGTACCTGAGATCAACCATTGTCACTTTTACTCTGTAGTGTTAGAATGACAAATTGTGTATAGCTTAACTCTGGAACGTGAAACATTTTCCCATCTGTGCACCCCCCCTCTCATTTTTGGAGTGATATATTTCACCCTTTCCTCATGTCTGATTTGAAACTAAAAACAGCTTCGCACCAAATCAGCCTAAAGTGATTCTGATCCAGATGAAAGGTGGTTGCCATTGTGAGACCAAAGCCTCACCAGTTGTGAGGGGAAGGATGTTGATCAAAATTAAACATAGCAGAATAAAATATGAGAACAACTGGATTGAATTGCAGAATTTTTCCAGCACCGGAGGAAACCATTCATCCCACAGTATCTTCGCTGGCTCTCCGAATGATCACTGCACCCAAGCACTTGTTTCCTGTCTTCCTGTAGCGAGTCGTGAGTTCATGGAATGCCCTGCCAGTAGCAGTGGTGGACTCTCCCTCTTTATGGGCATTTAAATGGGCATTGGATAGGCATATGGAGGATAGTGGGCTAGTGTAGGTTAGGTGGGCTTAGATCGGCGCAACATCGAGGGCCAAAGGGCCTGTACTGTGCTGTATTGTTCTATGTTCTAACTTTTATTTTCCATTCAGATTGTAGTAAATGACAACATTCCATTTGACTTCCTAATTACTTGCTGTACCTGAATGCAAATGTTTTGTGATTCATGTACAAGGACATCCAGATCGCTCTGTATCCTAGAGTTTTGCAAGCACCCTCCATTTAAATAAAATGCTGCTTTTCTGTTCTACCTGCCAAAGTCGACAATTTGCTCACATTATAGTCCAACTACCATATGTTTGCCTGCTCATTGGACTTTGTAAGTACTGTATCTCCTCTTGTCAACTTACTTCCTACCTATCTTTGTATCATCAGCAAATATAGCTCCCATGTATGTGGTCCTGCCATCCAAGTCACTAATAGGTTGTAGTTAGATAACACCCCAGCATTGACCCAATGGCACCCCACTGATTACAGCTTCCCAATCCAAAAAAGATACTTTTATTCTTACTCTCTGCTTCCTGTTAACTAACTAATTCATTATCCATGATGTGGAAGTGCTGATGTTGGACAGGGGTGGACAAAGTCAGAAGTCACATGACACCAGGTGATAGTCCAACAGGTCTATTTGAAATCACAAGCTTTCAGAGTGTAGCCCCTTTGTAACTTCACCTGGGGCACTTTTAGGGGCAGTGCTCCTGAAAGCTTGTGATTTCAAATAAACCTGTTGGACTATCACCTGGTGTTGCATGACTTCTGACTTTATCCAGGTTGTCATCATACCCCCATGCTATGCATTCTCATCCTGTGCAGTAACTTTGATATGGCAACTTATAAAAGGTCGTTTGGAAAGCTGAGTGTGTATCTCCAGGTTCATCTTTTTTTTTTCTTAGTTCTTCAAATTCTGTTCAGTTAGTCAAACACATTTCCTTTTCACACGGCCATGGTGACTCTGCTATAATCTCCACAATATTGAAGTTTAGCAAGTTCCCTATGTGTGGGATAACCTGAATACTGAAGGACACCTGATATTTCAAAAAGAGAGGAAACTAGGAAAAGGTGGGGTCACTCTGTTAAAGAAGGATATCATTAATACAGAAGTGAGAGGTGACCTTAGCTTAAAAGAGCAAGTTGCAGAATCAGTTTGGGTAGAAGTAAGAAATGGAAAGATTAAGGTTCACACCAGTGCATTGTTCAGTCATTGGTAGCCTAGCTTCTGGGATCTTGCTGCCTTGAGGGGGACTGTGAAAAGCATTAATCAGTGTTCAGTGTTTCCACTGTCTATAGATTAACCCTTCTCCTCAAGCTGGGTAGGGACAAACTCACTGAATTCTTTGTTAAGCTTAATCCTGACGTGACAAGATTTGAAAATTTCCTTTTGATATAACCAACCTATCTGGTATTTGTTTAAAAAACCAGATCTCCTTTTGTCTGACTCTGTTCCAATTCTTTCTCTTCCCCCTCTCTCTGGCTGTCTCACTCTCCCCACCCACTCCCCCCATTCCCTGTCAAGTTTACCCCCTCTTTCTCCTCCTCCTGTCTCTGTGTCTTCCCATTCTCTTCATCCTGGATGGGAGAGGGAGTGTGTGTGAAACCTGCCCATTCAGAACTGTTTAGTTTCTGGTCTGTGAGCCTGTTGTGTAAACACTTGACAGTAAATGGTTTTACAGTTATTATCTGTTTAAAAGTGACACTGCTTGTTGTGGGAAGATTTGCTGGCAGCTACTAAACCCGACTGTAATAACTTGGTCTGTACAACATCTGCTTACCGTCCTCTGACCCTGTCGCTTTGTAATTCAGTGTTTCAGTCAGCCAGTTGTTTGAAAATACAGTCAAAACCTGAAAGAGTTAATTGATATGCAGGGATGAACTTTGCCCTTCAGGATATAAGGGACTGTTCTGGGAGGAGTTAACCATTTCAGTTCCAGTCTCTAGCAGTGGTATTGTCTCAGTTGCAAGTTGTCAGATGAATGTGGCTGATGTTAGATTACCGACTATCTATTTATTGAAGCAGAAATCTGTCTGTCTTCCACAATTATTAATTATTTGCATTTTTAAGATCAATACAAGCTCCAGTCTGTACTTTATACTCCACTCCCTTTGCTCGGGAAAACCAGCTCTTATGTGGAATTTTTGTATTTATTGCTAAAGGAACAAAGCACAAAAGTAGGGAAATGTTGCTACAACTGGACATAACATTAGTGAAACCGGACCTGGAGTCCTGCATACAGTTATGATCCCCTTACTCAACGTGGGATGTAGTTGCTAGCGGGTTTTAAGAAGATTTGTAGCTTAGGTTGAGGTTCTGGATGTAGGTTTGCTCATTGAGCTCGAAGGTTCATTTCCAGACGTTTCGTCACCATACTAGATAACATCAGTGAGCCTCTGGATGAAGCACTGGTGGCATGGCCTGCTTTCTATTTGTGTTTAGGTTTCCTTAGGTGGTTGATATCATTTCCTGTTTTTTTTCTGAGAGGGTGGTAAATGGGATCCAAGTCAATGTGTTTGTTGATAGAGTTCGAGTTGGAAAAATACCTTGCAAGGACTGTGACAAACAGGCAGAAAGCTAGCCACCAGGATACATGGACATGCACTAGCCACAAAAAGACATACTAGTATCCTCACATACGAATGAGGAAGGACACCATTTCGCCTGGGATAACACATCCATCCTAGGACAAGCCAAACAGAGACACCTGTGAATTCCTAGAAGCATGGCATTCCAACCAGAACTCTACCAACAAACACATTCACTTGGACCCCATTTACCATGCCCTGAGAAAACGTACAGGAAATTATATCACCATAGGAAATGACGTCACCACAGGAAATGACATCACCAACCCAAGGAAACCCAAACACATAAATAGAAAGCAGGAATTATCAGCAGTGCTTCGTCTGGAGGCTCACTGAAGATGTTACCTAGTATGGTGACGAAACATCTGAAAATGAACCTTGCAGCTCAGTGAGCAAACCTACATCCAGAACGTCAACCTGAGCTACAAATCTTCTCAAAACTTGCTGATTATAAGTGCTTTCAGTGTTCAGGAACAGTTTTTTTTTTAGAAAAAGAAAAACTCTTGCTCTCTTTTAAAAATTACATTTGAAGCACTGTGCATAGATCTGGTTTCTGTTGTAAGAATGTAAAGTCCTGGAGAAAACATATACAAATTGAGACAGGAACTGAGAAACTGTACCTTTTGGGAGAGATTGACCAGCCTGGGGCTCCCTTTTACTATAAAGGGAAGCAAAGAAGGTAACCCTACACAACCTTTAAAATATGAAAGGGTTTGGTCAGGTCAGCATAGGGAAAATGCTTCCACTTGGAGGTAAGTCAGTACTAGGGATTATTAAGAAACAAAATCCAATGGGAAATTCCAGACAATCTCTTTACCCAGAGAGCTGTGAGAATGTGGAACTTGCTGCAACAGAGAGACTGAGGTGAATCATGTCAGTATGTTTAAGGTGAAAGCAGAAAAACACAAAAAGAAAGGAATAAAAAGTTATGAAGAGGGATTGGAGGACTCGTGTGGAGCATAGAGCAGTTGGGCTAAATGTTTCTGTAAATTCTAAGTCATTCCTGTCTTTATTCAGTTTGCTCTGTCTCCACAGATTTTTGCTATATTTGCCTTTGCCACCTGTGGAGGTTATGCGGGGACAAGTGTGGCTTCTGTTAAGTGTCAAGATGGCAAGAAAGACTTGATTTCAGTCCATTTTAGTTATCCTTTCAGGTAAGTGCTGCTGGACCAGTGCAGTTCAACCAATAATCTTTGTGAACTTTGCTGCATGATGCTCCCCAGAATCCCTCCATCGACCTTGTGCTTCCTGACTCCCAACAGTGCCATTGTCTTTGGCCAGGCTTATCCCTGCCTTTCCCACATGGTCTACATCTCTTTACCTTCAGTGGGAGATTCTCTGGTCTACACATTCTATGGTGCTACACTTGGCTACTTCCCCACCTTGCTGCTACTTTCCACACCTCCAAACACTTTCTGCAGAGATTATCACCTCCACAATGTTCCTGAGGGAATCCCAGGGGCTTGGCTATAAACAGCTCCAGGTCCAGTTGGCAATGGTGAATGAGAAAGAAGAGGGATGCACAAGGCATCAGTATTATCAATAAAGCACATATTTTTCCCTTAATGGGCTTTGCATGTAAATTAGTCAGTTGGAGACATGGGTGATTAATAGATGGAAAAATACTGTTGGTGATGGGGGAGGGGGGTAAGAAAGAAGCAGGCAGTTACACGTAAGAGCACTTCTGGGTTTCAAAGGAAAAGCCAGACGTATATCATAATTGGTTCATTATCTTTTTTGAAAAATGGGACCCAAGACTGTGCAGCACTCCCTCAAGTTGTGCCCATCAGGAATGTCTGGATTGTGTGCTCTTGTCAATGGACTAGGATTTGAATTGACATGGGATTGTTATCACTGAGTCAACTGGTGTAGTTTGTAATTGAAGAAGAGTTATGCGGTACAGTGACTATGGAATTTATCTGTAGTCACTTCCATGTCCTGGGGTCAATTTGCTCAATTGACTTGCTGGTGCCATCAAGTGTGACACCAACAATATGGGTTCAGTTCCATCACGAGTTGAAGTTACCATGAACAACTGTCCTCAATCTCTCCCCTCACCAGAGGTGCGGTGCCCCTCCAGGTGAAAGCACCACCCATTGTTTGACTGGCATGCACTGTCTCTCGTGAGAGAGCAGCCCTCTGGTCCGGTCGGACTATGGTGTCTTTACTTGGAAAAACCAGGGCAACAGGTGCTGATATCAGTTTACCAAATCGACCTTTTACCTCGTAAGGAAACAAGCCATTCAGCCCCAGTGGTCTGTGCTTACTGTAATGATCCATCTGGGTAACCATCGACACTCTCTTTCCAATATAATCATTCCACTCCCTCCTCCCTGGTGTTAATCCAATTTACCCTTAAGTTTTCACCTTAAACTACTCCCTGTGATAATGTGTTACATGTCCTCTGTGTGTCAACAATAGCTGATTGATATTTTAGTAACTATTTTGCAATTTGGTTTTCTCCATGGGGAAAGTCACTCAGTTCTGATGTCAGTCTCACTTTTCTAATGCCACTGTGGTCTTGTCTTCTAGGTTAAACCAGATTTCTTACAAAGCACTGACCTGTAAGAATGATACCGTTCATGAAACCCTGAATCTCCTTGGAGATTTTTCCTCACCGCCAGAATTCTTTGTTACAATTGGAGTGTTTACTTTCCTGTACTGTACAGCTGCTCTGGTCATCTATGTGGGATATCAGAGTCTTTATCAACAGAACAAGTATCTACCAATAGCTGTAAGTGCTTTGACGTGATGCTGTCCATGTGAGCCGGTGTAAAGAGATGGTTAATCAGACTGTCCTGAAGTTTGCAAATATTATGTTACTGCTCATTTCTCCTTGTGTTGTAAAAATAGTAACCTTTAGCTTCTGACCATTAAGGAATTGAGTCAGTTTGGATAGAATTGATGAATTAAAACTCAGTCAATTAAAAACTCAGTCAAGTTAGCTCAGTCAATTAAAAAGCATTCCATTGCTCTTTGGCTCCACGAAGCTGAATCCACTGATAAAGTCTAGAGGGGTAAACATAGAAAAATGCATAACCCATTTAGCAGTGAGAAATTGGTATGGAATGGCGTAGACTAGAATTAGAACTTTCAATTGATAAAATAGCAATGATTTGTAGCAAGTGGAGAAGTGTTTGAGGAGGTGTTGACAGAAAAACAACCTGCCAAAGTTATGAATGAGGAACAATTCCATTAGATTCTTAGATTCTCTTCTTGCAAAGAAGAAAAGCCTCTCAAACTGAGTCATTCAAAAAGGGTTACGTACAATCCTTGGGATAAACCCACAAGATTTTGTTGTCATTAATGTTTTAAGAATTCTGCTTAAAATATTGAATGTTGTTGATCCTATTAATTTTGATAATAAAATTACTTGAAACACCAAACGTCAGCTCCTGGCCTACAAATGGATCTTGAGCTCTGTCCATCCAGCCCCAACAGCCCAGGAGCATGTTTAACTTTCCTTATATAGCTCATTTGCTGTTCTATAATTTACTGGCTGGGGAGATTTGGGGGAACAGCTGTTTTTAACGTTGCTGGAAACTTCCTCATTGAATAAACCAAAACTCGAATATTTATTAGAAAACAGAAATGTCTGGGAATGATTGGTAGCAGGAATTAGAACTCTTTCTGTAGATCTTTAGCTGTGTCAAATGGACCAAAACAGTAATTGAAAATCGAGCTCAGACAGCTCATTCTTGATTTTGTTTTTATCACCTTCCCACTGATATCGTGCAGACGGATAGAGTAGTGAGATGATCATCTGCTTTCTGGCTTTGCACATTTCTTTCCAACATGGTTAACCTGAGAGTGTGTTAACTCAGTCTGTGAAATTGGGGTGTGTGTTGCTCACTGAACCAACATTTATTGCTTGTCCCTGGTTGCCCCTTGAGAAGGTGGGGATGAGTTGCCTTCTTGAACCGCTGCAGTCCATGTGCTGTAGATGGACTTTTGGGAGGGAATTCCAGGATTTTGACCCAGTGACCATTGAAAGAATGGGATATATTTCCAAGTCAAGATGATGAAAGGCTTGGAGGGGAACTTGCAGGGGGTGCTGTGCCCATGTATCTGCTGTCCTTACCTTCTAGATGGAAGTGGTTTGGAAGGTATTGTCTGAGGATCTTTGGTGAATTTCTGGAGTGCACCTTGTAGATGGTACACACTGCTGCTACTGAGCATCGGTGGGGGAGGGAGTGGATGCTTGTGGATGTAGTACCAATCAAATGGGCTGCTTTAAACAGATAGTGTCAAGCTTCTTGAGTGTTGTTGGAGCTGCACTCATCCATGCACTCTTGACTTGTGCTTTGTAGTTGGTGGATAGACTTCAAGGAATTGGGAGGTGAGTTACTCTCTGCAGGATTCCCAGACTCTGGCCAGCTCTTGTAGCCACAGTTTTTATATGGCTCGTCCAGTTCATTTTCTGGTCAATGGTGAACCTGATAATGTTGACAGTGAGGGAATTCCGTGATATCAACTCCACTGATAGCCAATGAGTGACAGTTTGATTCTCTCTCATTGGGGATGAACATTGCCTGTTGCTTATCTGGCAAAACTATTATTTGCCACTACCTCGACTGGCTGATGCCAATTTGAACATGGACTGTTTCAGTGTCTGAGAAGTCACAAATGGTGCTGAAGGTTATGCAGTCATTGGCGAATATCTGCTCCTCCGAACTTATAATAGAGGGAAGGTTGTTGATTGAGTAACTGAAAGTGGTTGTAATGAGGAAACTATCCAAAGGAACTCTTGCAGAGATGTTGTAGGAGTGAGATGACTGACCTCCAACAGCCACCACCATCTTTCTATGTGCTAGGTATGACTTCACACTGCACAGAAATGTCCCCTCGAGACCCAGTTTTGCTAAGGCTCCTTGACGTCACATACTGACAAATGCTGCATTGATGTCAAGGGCTGTCAATCTCCCCATACCGCTGGAATTTAGCTATTTTGCCTGTTTTTGGGCTATTCTGCTGTAAGGTTAGGATCTAAGTAACCCTGGTGGAACCCGAACTGATTCTCTCTAAGCAGGTGCTACTTATTTGAACTGATGTACTGGACTCCCCCATCATTGAGGAGAAAGTGAGGGCTGCAGATGCTGGAGATCAGAGCTGAAAAATGTGTTGCTGGAAAAGCGCAGCAGGTCAGGCAGCATCCAAGGAGAAGGAGAATTGACGTTTCGGGCATTTCAGGAAGAAAGGCTTATGCCCGAAACGTCAATTCTCCTGCTCCTTTGATGCTGCCTGACCTGCTGCGCTTTTCCAGCAACACATTTTTCAGCCTCCTCCATCATTGAGGATGGGAACATTGGTGGAGGTGCCACCTCCAGTGAATTATTTAATTGTTCATCACAATTCATGACTGGATATGATAAGTCTGCAGAGTTCAGATTTGATCTATTAGTCATTGCATTGCTTAGCCCTGTTTGACAATCAATTTGTATTGTACCCATGGAAAACATCATCGCTGTGTTGTTTTGATGGACCTGGGCTTAAAATGGGCTGGAATGGTCCACTGTTACACAATGACCCTGGATCTCGCCACCACTCCTCCATTTACTAAAAACTTCAAGTGGGACAGGGAATTGGGGGTTAGAGGGGCTCTGAGAAATTGTCATAAGATTTATGGAAAATGAGTTGGAGAAGATGGAAAACCGTGCGATGGGCTCATCATTGGCAGATATCACTTCCTGCAATGATGTGTAAAGTAATTGATGTTAGATGTAACGAGAGGAAGGGAAAAGCCCAGTGAATAGTGAGATTGTAAGCGGAGTAGAAACTAGAGAATATGCTGTTTAGACACTCTGCATTTTACTGGATGAGTGCACTGTCCATGGAATGCAGAGTGTTGATCTTAAGGCAGAGATTAGAGAAGCATGGAATAACGCTGGATGTGTTTAACTTACTCCAGTTGTAGCTGACGTTTTAGATAATATACAGACTTTGGTTAAATCGCTATCAGAACACCATTGAAACAATGGAAGGTGCAGTACAGAATCACTGGGAGGGGATGAGGAGTTCACAGGAGGCTTGAATAATGTCTTAAAAATTGAATAATGTCTTAAAATCTTTAAAATTGTGAAGAGGTAAATAAAGACAGAACAAGTTGCATAATCTCTAATAATTTAAAAATAGGTGACTACTTTCTGAAATGAATGATTCTGGTCACAGGGTGAGGTGTCCCACCCCCAACCACGTCTCTGTTCCATGTTGTCTCTAAATATGTTTGGAATTGTCTAACTATGCTGAGACCACCGGACACTGAGGAATCTTAGCCTCAGAAGGTTAAGGGCACAGTGATGTTGAGATGCTTCTGAGGGTGGATCCACTGTGGTATTGAAAAGGGAAGTGGCTAGACATACTGAAGGGGGCACTGCCGTTAGGGTATGTCTGCGTCACTGAGGTATGATGTGGGATGCTGGGGTTGGGCTGGGTTGGGCAAGCTCAGAAGTCGCACAAAGTGGCATCACCTGATGAAGGAGCTGCGCTCTGAAAACCTGTGATTTTAATAAACCTATTGGACTATAACCTGCTGTCATGTGACTTCTGACTTACTGAGATATGGAAAGGGAAACGGGTCACTGCTTTTCATCACGATGATGTGGAAGAGCAGGTGGGGCCTGAACTGAAGTCTCTGGTGTATGACATGGAGACCTTTGGGCAATGATTTCCAAAATACAACAATCTCCACTCCAGCTGTTTTATCAGTTGCTCTTTAAGTCCATGTCCCTCTGGTTACCGATCTTGCTGTCATTGGAAACAATTTCTCCTCTTTTTATCCAATCCAAGATTTATGTTTCTCTGTAGACAAACTGAACATCTGCTAATCAAATATGGCTGAGGGAAAGTTGATGAATGGGAACACTGTTTGCAGGTAATGCATGTCCAATTTGACAGGAATTTGCTGCTTGTGCTGACATTTCTACTTCTCTCTCAGGACTTTGTAGTGACTGCACTTTTTGCTTTCCTGTGGTTGGTCTCATCCTCGGCTTGGGCACAAGGTCTGTCTGATGTTAAGAATGCAACAAAACCGACTGCTATCATCCATCCTATCAGTGCGTGTCAGGGGAAAACTGTTGTGTGTACGCCAGGAGCTGTGCCCCCCATGGGGCGTCTCAATGCATCAGTGGTAAGTTTAAGGTCATGGAATTGAGAGGGCTCAGGAACGGTTTGACTTTGATGCTAAAGTATATTTTAACACCCCCGTCCCCGTCTCGTAACCCCGTCCCTGGCCCAGACGGGCTGACATGTTTTTTACAGCAAATTAAGTACTTGTGCTTATTGAAGAGCAAGGATTAGATTACTTTACAGTGTGGAAACAGGCCCTTCAGCCCAACAAGTCCACACCGACCCGCAACCCACCCATACCCCCTACATTTACCCCTTACCTAACACACGGATAATTTAGCATGGCCAATTCACCTGATCTGCACATCTTTGGACTGTGGGAGGAAACCGGAGCACCCGGAGGAAACCCACGCAGACACAGGGAGAACGTGCAAACTCCACACAGTCAGTCGCCTGAGGCAGGAATTGAACCCGGGTCTATGGCGCTGTGAGGCAGCAGTGCTAACCACTGTGCCACCGTGCTGCCCACAAATGTGGGGCTGAGGTTTAACATCCCATCCAATACAGCTGCAACTCTGATAGTGCAGCACTCCCTCGATTCTGCACTGAAACATCATCCCAGACTGTACAATTAAATCTCTGGACCCGATACCTGCTGAACTGGTGGTTACAATCAAATTTCATCTGGTACTCATTTTGTACCAGTAGTGAAATGGTCAGATTCAGTGGACAGACCTGTTTCTGCCGTTCACGCACAACACCAATAGGAGGGCATCTCTGGGCACATTGATTACTTGTTCTTCAGGAACATTCCTTACTCCTTCATCAGGAGCTGGATTTCCACCAACCAACGTCTGCCTGTCCTGATGCTGCACACAATCTGAAAGTGATATTGAGAATAAATCAGACGATTTAGAGATTTTACAAGTGAAATAATTACATCAAACCAAAATAAAAGTGAGGAGCTGATCAATCACTTAACTTGCTGAAAGATGATTAATCATTATATGGTTTATGTTGGTGAAACATAAACATTTGTGGAGCCCTCTGTCTTCACAAATTTGAAACTCACACTTGGAGTCATACAGCACGGAAACAGACCCTTCAGTCTAACTCATCCATGCTGAACGTAACCCCAAACTAAACCAGTCCCACCTGCCTGCATCTGTCCCATATCCCTCAACCTTCCCTATTCATGTCCTGATCCAAATGTCTTAAACATATCCACATTTACCACTTCCTCAGGAGGTTCCGTCTCCTGTTAAAAGTACCCTTGTCATTTTTTTTTAAATTTCAAGCAATCTGTCACTAATTATTACTGTAATTGTTTTGTTTAGATGCTGTTCTTCTATGATAACCTGTCAGTGCCAACTGCCTCACTTGAAACTAGTAACTCCAAATAATTATGTAAAAAAAGAACTTACTTTTATAGTTACACTTATGGTGATCTCAGGATATTGATAAGTGAATTACAGCCAATGAAGTGCTTTTATTTTTTAAGGTTAGTCGCAGATTTGTAGAAACTGGCAGTCAATTTGTTCAGAGCCAAGTCCCATAAAATGCAATGAAACAAAGATTTAGGTAATTTATTTTGACGATATTGATTGAAACAGAGATTATAGCGAGGGGCCCTGGAGGATCTCCTTTGAATGTTTGTTTCTGTTGGGTCTTTATGTTCACTGGACAGGGTGGATGGAGCCTCAGTTTAACATCCCATTGAAAGCCTGCTTCTCCAACAGTGCTGTACTCCCTCGAGATTGCACTGGAATGACCTAGCCAGATTATGTATCAAGTCTCAGGAGTCAGAACCCACGAGCATCTTCCACAGAGGTGACAGTGTTCCCTTTTATGCCATCCCTCGCATAAAAGTAGAAGGCTCTATACTTGGATTTTAAATTGTGCCTGGAATATTTAACCTTTCTGGGCTTGGATGGTGGGAGATCAGCATTTCGAACTGCCTTTGTTGAGGACCCAAACTCGTCCTACAAACCATCCTTAACGTTTTGTACTTTGTCTTTGGGAGCTGCTGGGACTCTGGTTCCACTCCAGCTGATGGTAATATTGGACTGGTCAGATCCCAGAGTAAAGTAGGAGAAAGTGAGGACTGCAGATGCTGGAGATCAGAGCTTAAAAATGTGTTGCTGGAAAAGCGCAGCAGGTCAGGCTTTTAGGAATTCTCTGGCATGTCTTTGCTTAGCCTGTCCCAGGATAGATGTGTTGTCCCCACAACCACAATGCCATAAACATAGATCTAGATACCATCTATCAACCCCTCAGAAAACGAACAGGAAATGACATCACCACAAACCCCAGGAACCCCATCCAGGAGAAAGATATAAATAGAAAGCAGGAGACAACAGCTTTGCTTCACTTGGAGGTCGCCACTGATGATGTTACCTAGCCAGGTAATGAAACATCTGGATTTCAAACCTACCGCTCAGCGAGCAAAGCTACACCCTAAATTATCCATCATGTATCTACTTTACATTCCAAGTTTCCTGATATCTCTCCTGATATCTTCATGACAGCTCTCTCCCTCCTCTGGTATCTCTGCTAGAAGGTGCTGCTGCCTTTTGGTGAGGTACAGTTTCCATTCTCTCACTGTTACCTTGCTGAAGAGATGCCTCATGTGAGTGATTCTCGCCATCAAACCCCAGCAGCTATACAACCCGAGACATTAGTGAATTAGTCACCCTTTATTTGTGACAAAGTTAAAATTCACACAACACCAGGTTATCGTCCAACAGGTTTATTTGGAAGCACTAGCTTTCAGAGTGCTGCTCCTTCATCAGGTGGTTGTGGAGGTTAAGATCGTGCTCACAGAACTTATAGCCAAAGGAGTCCAGTGTCATGGAGATGTGATACAGTAAACAATCCTAAATTAAAACTTTCATCTTTTAGAATGGGATATACTGGTTTATGTTCTTTTGAGATGTAAATCCCAGAACTTTTTAATTACATTCTCAAAATAGCTCAGCTTTTTAAATGAGTCTGTCTGTGTCCCAGTGCTATGTCAGACTGACAAACCCTTTGTATAGTTTGAGTTTGACAGCTTGACAACTTCCTGTAAATTCTGTTTCAATCGAAATGAATAATCTGCTTTATCGAAATCCCACTGGTTATAGACAAGGCTATGAAGTGTTTGAAAACAGCCTGTTAATTTTCTTGCTGTCTTTACAGATATTCGGTTTCATGAACTTCATCCTGTGGTCAGGGAACAGCTGGTTTGCATTTAAGGAAACCGCTTGGCACAAAGCCAGTAACCCGCAGGACATTGCTGAACAGGGCACCAACGTGGAACGCTAATGTTATACCCCCCCTCCCGTTTATCCAATATTTCTCCTCCCCCCCCCCCCCCCCCCTCCACACCCTGCCTTCCGTACCACTCTCTCTCCCCACTTATCTCACTGTAATTGTACAGATTCCACACTCCTGGGACTGTTGCTCCCTTCTCCAAACACCCCCACTACTGGGTACCTCCACTCCTCCTGTTAATAATGACCAATCCTCCTCCATTCTCCCCCACCCCAGCTGCTGTGTCTGTTGATCCTGATCTATTGCTGATCCCCCAGGATAGAGTAAGGGAGAATACTCTCCCTCCAATGGTATAACTTGATGGAAATGTCCAATCATTTGGTCCCATCAGATTGTCACATCTGCCACTCTCCGAATCGGAGCTGGCCCTTGGGGCACAGTGACCATGTGGAGATTGGAGGACACTGTGGAAGTCACCTCATGACTGGTGGAGAGGTGGGGATGGGTTACTGGGAAGGAGTCAGCACAAACCCAGTGATGACAAATGCTACTTCCTCACTCCACACCTTCACCAGCAACACTGACATATTACCTTTTGCTTCTCATGTTCAAACGATTTCCAAATGTTCATCTTGTGTTCACTGTGACCTTGCATCCTCTGATGGGTTTTAACTTGGGCTAGTGTCTGAAGGACAATGTGGCTATCTCCACACCTCAACCCCTCCCACCCCAACCCATTACTCAAACTATGGAAATTGTGACAGTCCATTGGCAAGATGTGAAAGTTGGTGGGAGGGGAGGGAGACTTGTACTGTGGGGTGGGGTGGGGGGGAAATGGATAGCCTGTGAGAGCAGCAGTCTCCCTCTTTCAGAGGAGGAGTATGGCTCTTAAAACTCAGTCTTAACCCCCCCATCCCCTCCCCAGCCACTGCCTCAGGTTTCAGATTCTGGCCCCCAGTGGGGCCCTGTCACTTTTTGGGGAGCCATGAATTAGAGTGAAATCTTCTGCCAATCTATGGTATGTTAGACATTTCCGATTCCAAACCCTGCTTTTCTGATTTGCTTCCTGCCGGAATGCAGTTGTACCATGAGTGGCTTCTGCCTGTGTTTCCTGGCCCACATGGCTACAGCTTCCTCTGAACCATGTCGTTGTTCAGTAAAGTGGTGAAAGTGAAAGGCGTTCTTTCCTTTGAGTAAAACCCTCCCCTCCTGACTCCTGGTTCCTGTACGGATTCAGCAGCTGGTTTTTCTTTATGTTCAAGGGAAGATTTTGTTTATCCAATGCAGAAAAACTCTTTGGAAGGCGAAGGCTGTGGATGCACAGGTTGGGGGCTGACTTTGTGAGGGGCTCTGTTTCACAATGCTCTGGTAGCATCCAACCTTCACTTTGTCCACTTTGAGCTCCTCTATCTGCTGTGCTGACCAGGGAGAGCTCAGCTAACAGCTCTAAAGACACGCCTTCCTTTCAGCAGGTGAATCTTTTGGGGGTGGGGGTGTGCATATGGGTCATGAGTACCTGCCTGGGGGTGCAATTTGACCTGAGTTCAGATATGCCATTAAGGAGGCAATTAAGTTCAGCCCTGAGGGTGGGGAAATGGGGCTATCAAGGCAGGGTCTAGCACCCACTGGGTGAGGGTACACTTGAATAATGTGGTTTATTTGCACATGCTTGAGACCCAGTTAGCTGCTTGCTTCATCATTCACTCCAAACACTGGCTTTGGAATCTGAACGTTTCCTGTTTTGAGCAGGGAGCTGGTTTACACAACATTGAGACTTTTTTTTTTGAAAAGATGATTCCAAATTGTGAGCAGGGAGAGAGTGAGAGAGCCACACCCTTTGTAACAAGCGGTGAGCTTGTGTCATCAGTTAAGGATCAGTAAAGAACTTCCTGCAATGTTGATAGACTGTGACTTTAAACATATGATGAAAATTTAATCCTGTGATGGCTTGAATTTTTTGAGTGAAAATAAAGCCATTTAGTGTCACTGTGTGTCTGTATCTATTATCTGCAGTCATCAAAATTCAACATTAACCTCCTCTCTCTCCTTCAGATTCTACTAAACCGGGGATACAGTGGGATCCCCACAGCACTGCTATAATGAGTCTGATCAGTGGAAGATCCAAGCATCTATATCAAATGTTATTATATCATCACTTATTTGATGCTTTTGGGAAGTTTTTTGTTGTAAATGGGATCCTGTAAACTCTCACCTTATTGTTTTTATTAATGAGGCTGAAGTTAGCATGGTTGGACTTTGGCAGTCTGGGATTTGGGCAATTTTCCACATGAATAGTGCTTCATATAGATTGGTTACTGCAGCATATTCCATGTAAATGCTGCTTGCAAACTAGTTAATGCAGTCAGTGATCAAGAAAGCTAATGAAATGCTGGTCTTTATATCTGGGGAGGGGCTGGAGTACAAGGATGCAGACGTTATGCTGCACTTTTACAAAACCCTTGGAACTCTCACAAATGGCGGTGAATGCTGGATCAGTTAATTTAAAACTTGAAATAGATACATTTTTGATTAAAGGGTATGGGCCAAAGGCAGGGACATGGAGTTGGGCCACAGATTAGCCACAATCGCATTGAATGGTGGACCAGGCTTGAGGGGCTGAATGGCCTCCTCCTGTTCCTATGATTGTTATTGTGTACTATTTTCAACTACCTTCGATGTGCTATTGGCAAGTTGGTTAATCCATTGTGAGTTTCCAATTAATTAATGAACTGTGATAAACTTGCGTTTATTATCAATACCACGTACTAGTTGCTGAAAATGTCAAGATGCTGGTGGAGTAGGATGCTCTAACTGTTGGGAAGTTATGTTGCAGTTGTACAGGATGTTGGTGAGACCGTACTTGGAAAACAGAGGAACCTCAATTATCTGAATATCAGATTATCTGAAGGGGATCAATAGGTCCCGACAGAAACATTACGTCAAAGAGCTGTTTCAACCCTGATTGCGTCTTTTATTTACAGGTACAATGATGAAAAACGAACTCTGCTCACTGAGATGCTGCCGAGAATGGTCCTAGCCATTGATGGGAGGCCAGGCACTGTCTCCATATGATTGGCCATCTGCCCTTTCTCTCTCCCCCCACACTTTCCCTGGAGTTCTACACAAGGTGTACCCTAAACACCCCCCTCCACTTCCTCAGATAATATCTCCAACATTGTCCTGTACAGGACAAAGGTGGAACTTGTCAAAACGTCTGTGTGTGCGCGCGCACGCGTGTGCTATTTGGAGACTTACCCCCACAAAGGCAGCAGGAGTCTTGCTGTAGGTGTCCAGTCCAGTTGCCCCAGAAACAGGGGGATGGGGGGAAGGGAAAGAGTTTGGAACGGGGGTTGGGGGTGTGGGGCTGGGGGTGTGGATGGGTTAGGGGTTGGTTGGGACCGGCTCTCTCAGCGTGCTGCTGCCTAATCTCCTGAACAGGGAGCAGACTTCTGAGCCCCAGAGGAAATCAATTAACCGAATAATCAATTATCCAAACGACATAGTACCTGCCCATCTTGTTCAGATAATCGAGGTTCCTCTGAATTGTGTTCAGTTTTGGTCACCTTGTTATAGGAAGGATGTTATTAAACTGGAAAGAGTGCAGAAGAAATTTACAAGGATGTTGCCAGGACTCAATGGTCTGAGTTATAGGGAGAGGTTGGACAAGCTAGGACTTTATTCTTTAGAGCATAGGAGACTGAGGGAGGATCTTATAGAGGTGTATAAGATCCTGAGAGGCATGGGTAGGGTGAATGCATTCAGTCTTTTTCCCAGGGTTGGGGAAATCGCTGTCTAGAGGGCGTCAGTTTAAGATTAGAGGGGAAAGAATAAAAGGGAGCCTGAGGGGCAACATTTCTACATGGGGGTGGTACGCATATGGAATGAGCTGCCAGCTGAAGTGGTTGAGGCGAGTACATTAACACCATTTAAAAGGGATTTGAACAAATACACGGATAGGAAAGGTTTAGAAGGATAAGGGCCAAGTGCAGGGAACTGGGGTTAGCGTGGATGGACATTTTGGTCGGCATGGACCAGTGTGGGCCGAAGGGCCTGTCTCCGTGCTGTAGGACTCTATGGCTCAAAAGCCATGTACCAGTTGCACACTGGTTAGTGCCACGTGCTCATTTCATAGTAGTAAATGCACTATTAGTTTCAGCCTGGTTACTGCACTGGGCTAGTTGCAGACTGGTTAATGCATTGTGCTCTTTTCAGACCAGACACAGGTAGTTTGGTGCACCGACCTGTCCACTGCTGAAGCCAGGCACCAACTCAGGGTCACCTCTTCCTACTGCCCCCTGACCATGACCTCATCTCCCATTACCAAACCATCATCACCCAACCATTCCCAACCTCATCACCTTGGGATCTCCCACCCAGCCTCCAGCCTGATAGTCCAGGAACCCCGCACTATCTATTTCTAGCTCTCACCTAAAATTGACAAACCTGACTGCCCCGATCAACCCATCATCTCTGCCTGCTCCGGCCCCACCGAACTCATCTCCATACACTGTGACACCATCCTGTCTCCCTTAGTCCAGGATCTCCCCACATACGTTCAGAACACCACCCATGCTCTCCATCTCCTCCATGACCTTTCGGTTCCCTGGTCCCCAATAGTCCAACTTCACTTGGGACATCCTGTACACATCCACCCGCCATGAAGAACTCCAAGCCCGCCATGAAGAAGTCCAAGCCCGCCATGAAGAACTCCAAGCTCTCCATTTCTTCTGTCCCGCTGACCCAACCAGTACCCTTCCATTGACGCTCTCATTTGATTGGCTAAACTGTCAACTTCTCCTTCAAATCCTCTCACTTCCTTCAGACCAAAGGGGTAGCCATGGGCACCCGCATGGCACCCTTCAGACCAAAGGGGTAGCCATGGGCACCTGCATGGCACCCAGCTATGCCTGCCTCTTCATCAGTTACGTGGAACAGTCCATCTTCCCCAACTACACCGTCACCATTCCCCACCTTTTCCTCTGCTACATTGACAACTGTATTGGTGCCACCTTGTGCTCCCACGAAGAGGTTGAACAGTTCAACTTCACAAACACTTTCCATCCTGACTGCAAGTTCGCTGGACCATCTCGGACACCTCCCTCCCCTTCCTGGATCTATCTATCTCCATTTCCATCAACCGACTCAACACGGACATCCACTAACCCAATGATTCCACCAGCTACCTTGACTACACCACATCCCACCACTCCCTATTCTCCAATAAAAATGCTATCCCTTATTCCCAATTCCTCTGCCTCCACCATATCTGCTCCCAGGATGACCAATTCCACTCCAGAACATCCCAAATGGCCTCCTACTCCAAGGAATGCAATTTCCCCTTCCCATTTGGTCAACAATTCCCTCCAGTGCACCTCATCCACTTCCTGCACCTCTGCCCTTGAACCCACCTTTAATCGCAACAAGGACACAACCCCCCCACCCCACCCCGGTCCTCACCATTCACCCCACCAATCTCCAGATACATTGCATCATTATCCGTCATCTACAGATGGACCCTACCACCAGAAAAACATTTCCCTCCCCCCTTACCAGTTATCTTGAACTGTCCTACCTGTCCATCTTCCTTGCCACCTATCTGATCCACCCTCCTCTTCAACTTATCATCATTAACCCCACCTCCATCCACCTATTGCGCTCTCAGCTGCCTTTCTTCCCCCCCCCCCCCCCCCCCCCA
>NC_057735.1:2055307-2062985 GCF_004010195.1 Chiloscyllium plagiosum
AAAGTAGAGGACCCAGCACCGATCCTTGTCGCACTCCACTGGTCACAGGCCTCCAGTCTGAAAAACAACCTACCACCACCACCCTCTGTCTTCAACCTTTGAGCCAGTTCTGTATCCAAATGGCTAGTTCTCCCTGTATTCCATGAGATCTAACCTTGCTAATCAGTTTCCCATGGGGAACCTTGTCGAACGCCTTACTGAAGTCCATATAGATCACATCTACCACTCTGCCCTCATCAATCCTCTTTGTTACTTCTTCAAAAAACTCAATCAAGTTTGTGAGACATAATTTCCCACCATGTTCAGTTCTTTTCCTGAGGTTTCACACACGAGGTGCAATTCACACACACCAACTTCAGCAAACAGTTAAAGTTTATTAAAGCCTGTATAAGCCAGGTGACCCCCTTTGACACTTGTCACAGGTGCACAGGTTGAGTCAAAAGTTGCCCTGAACAAAGGAAACATATCCCCTTTATACAGGTCAGTTGCAATGCTTACAGATCCTCTGGCCACTCCCCCACAGTCACATGCCACTCAAGACAACCCCCTGTCCCTCCCTCACAGTTACATGTTACCCCAGGTACAATGGTAGGATGAGGTCATCTTTGGAGATAATATAAATGTAAATACCTTAATCCTGGGGAATCGTTATGCAAATGATTTCCTGACTCTGTGATTCCCCAAGACAGTGTAGGTGTGATGTGTCCTAGCTTCGGGGTGGCCCTACAAATGAGTTCTGGCTCCGCTACTTCCCCAGACAATGTAGGTGTGGTCACTTCAGCATTGGAGATAATCATGCAAGTGAATCTAATTGGCTGGGGATGGCTATGAAAGTATGGAAGAGATTGAATGAGAGTTTAGTTTGATGATAGTAGGAGTAAACAACTGTCTAAATGAAGTGTAAATTACAATGGATAGGCATCCATATTCCTGCAGGAGATCTATGAGACAGAACGTTCAGCTTGCAGTCTAACTCTTTAATATTACATTATTGTCCGGAGAGATATTTCCATTTAATCTTTTAACATGACAACCTGACACCATCCTCCCTCTCTTTCACCTGATTGTGCAGCTTCCCTTTTGGTTTTTTCCCTCCTTTTCACCTGTCCCCATCCTTTCTTGTTATGTCTTTAACTTTCTGCAGTTGTGACAAAAGATAAACTGATGTGTGTAAAGGGGAACAATCATCACTAGCAACAGCCATATGAAAGAAAAGTGGAGAGTAGTTATTTCCTGAAATGATTGAATTCAGTGTTGAGTCTGGAGGGTGACAATGTCTCATTGGAAGATGAGGTGCTGCTCCGGAAATCGAATGTGGCCAAGGTCTGACTGGGAGTAGTGGCACAGTGATCACGTCACTGGCTAACTGATCCAAAGGCCCAGCTGAATACATAGAACAGTGGTTCCCAATCATTTCAATAACATGAAATGATTGTGGGCGGCACAGTGGCACAGTGGTTAGCACTGCTGCCTCACAGCGCCTGAGACCTGGGTTCAATTCCCGCCTCAGGCGACTGACTGTGTGGAGTTTGCACGTTCTCCCCGTGTCTGTGTGGGTTTCCTCTGGGTGCTCCGGTTTCCTCCCACAGTCCAAAAGATGTGCAGGGTCAGGTGAATTGGCCATGCTAAATTGCCCGTAGTGTTAGGTAAGGGGTAAATGTAGGGGTATGGGTGGGTTTCGCTTCGGCGGGTTGGTGTGGACTTGTTGGGCCGAAGGGCCTGTTTCTACACTGTAATGTAATCTAATCTAATCTAATGGTACACTTCAATGAGACAACTGCATGACACACCTAATTTTTTCAGCTGAATTGCCCACACATGTGACATTTATTTGCATTGACAAAGATTACAGCATAGTGCGTACAACCAGCTAAAGAAGGATTTCGAGCAATGGATGTGTCAAATCCATTGGTAAAAACACTGCCTTAAACACAGTCATGTTTTCAAAATCTGCTCACCTCAACTATTTCTAACTGTTGATGGCTATACATCTCTTCCCCACACTGCACTCCATCAGGCGATTGAATTTCACAGATGATATTTCATATTTGTAACAAAATTTTTGAGGTGTACTTTTTACTAAATAATAAACATATGATTGACATTCAGTGGATTAGAGCGAAATGCAAAAGTGTGTAAATTGAAATTTCCTGGGTTAGTGGGAAATCTGGGCCTTCTGGACATGCAGAGATTTTCATCTGAGGGAGACCACCTTTATTTAAAAACCAGTGACCAAAGAAACTATTACTTCATCTCAATTTCACCCTTTGGCTGCCTGTATTTAAAATGTTGAGGTTTAAGAATCGAAAGACCAATACCTCCTCTTTTATTCTGATGAATAATTTTCACGAGTTTTAGGAGTTGTAAATTTCGTTGCATACATGACTGTTTAAGATAAAATGATGTTTGTTTTATATTGATTTACATGACCTTGGTAAAATATTTAATGGCACACTTGGGCAGACAGAGAGTATACAGTATTCAGAGCCTTTAAATAAGAGGATTGGAGGTTGTGCTGAATTTATATAACCTCAGCTGTAACATTGGAGAACCTGTGCCATTACCCCTCAATGTTTTTCATACAGCCCTCCCCGGCATTCAGCAAACTTTCTTCACTGTCACAGGCACCCAACAGGATTTTCCGATTGGTGGTTATCAGTATGTCTGAGCAGTGCTACCTCAGTAACGTAATGTCAGGCTGCTGCTAGATACAATTCATTTACCATTGAGGTACAATACTAGTGGGGACAGGTCTGTCACTGTATAACACTGGGGTACAGTACTGGTGGGGATAGGTCTGTCACTGTATAACACTGGGGTACAGTACTGGGGGTGACAGGTGTGTCACTGTATAACACTGGGGTACAGTACTGGTGGGCACAGGTCTGTCACTGTATAACACTGGGGTACAGTACTGGTGGGGATAGATCTGTCACTGTATAACACTGGGGTACAGTACTGCGGGTGACAGGTGTGTCACTGTATAACACTGGGGTACAGTACTGGTGGGCACAGGTCTGTCACTGTGTAACACTGGGGTACAGTACTGGTGGGGACAGATCTGTCACTGTATAACACTGGGGTACAGTACTGGTGGGCACAGGTCTGTCACTTTATAACACTGGGGTACAGTACTGGTGGGGACAGGTCTGTCACTGTATAACACTGGGGTACATTACTGGTGGGGACAGGTCTGTCACTGTATAACACTGGGGTACAGTACTGGTGGGGACAGGTCTGTCACTGTATAACACTGGGGTACAATACTGGTGGGAACATGTCTGTCACTGTATAATACTGGGGTAGAGTACTGGTGGGGACAGGTCTGTCACTGTATAACACTGGGGTACAGTACTGGTTGGACAGGTCTGTCACTGTATAACACTGGGGTACAGTACTGGTGGGGACAGGTCTGTCGCTGTATAACACTGGGGTACAATACTGGTGGGAACAGGTCTGTCACTGTATAACACTGGGGTACAGTACTGGTGGGAACATGTCTGTCACTATATAACACTGGGATACAGTACTGGTGGGGACAGATCTTTTGTTGCATAATGCACAAGTCATTGAGGGGATGATTTATGAGTTTCAGACATTATGTATAGAGGCTGAAGTGTGTTTCCTTTGTGTGTAAACCCTGATTCTATGACTGACTCAGTGTGAATGCTGTCTGCATTGCTGTCTGTGCTGTGTTAAAACCAGACTGTAGAGGCTGAAAGGGGAAATAAATCCACCAGCTCCTGAAGCTGGTGGTTTTGGGTTTGGTCCCAGATGGCCTCCCCACAGAGAAAGCAGCAGCATGCTGCACCCTCTAGCTTCCTGTTCAGATTGGCCCCAGGAGGTGAGAGAGGGCAGCGGGCGTGATTCTGTTGCCGTGTTTAATTCATCTGCCTTTTGGTCTCATCCCCTTGACCATACTGAATGATTTAGACCTGCTGTGAACTGAGAACACAAACCTCTACATTACAAAGTGTTTGCTTTTTGCCAGGACTCAGTTTGTCTCAACTTTGAAGCCTCCGATTCTGCTCTCTTGAATGTTCGCCGTTAGCCATTTCCCCAGCCTTCAGTTGCCTGGATTCCTGATTTTGAAATTCCCTCCCTAAACCTCTCAGCACCTCTATCTCTCTCTGCTCTTGTAATATTTAATACACTTCCTACATTTGGTCTCATAGTTTTCTTGTGAAGTGCATTGGGAAGATTTTATGAGGGTAAAACAATGTTGTTATCGTAACATTCTCACCTCTGATCTAGTCCAGAGGCTTCAGTACATTAGCCAGGCCGATGGTCAGTGTGCAGTGCTGGAGGAGTGTAGCATGATTAGTAATGCCATGTTCCCATCTCTCTTTCTGGACGTTCCCATGAGATTATTTTGAAGAAGAGGGAAGTTCTGCTCAGCTCGATGACCTGTCAGGTATTTATATCTCAGCCAAGCAGATTGTCTTGTCATGATCATCTTGCTGTATTTGGGATCTTACTGTGCACTATTTATGGGTGGCACAGTGGCACAGTGGTTAGCACTGCTGCCTCACAGCGCCAGAGACCCGGGTTCAATTCCCGCCTCAGGCGACTGACTGTGTGGAGTTTGCACGTTCTCCCCGTGTCTGCGTGTGTTTCCTCCGGGTGCTCCGGTTTCCTCCCACATCACAAAGATGTGCAGGGTCAGGTGAATTGGCCATGCTAAATTGCCCGTAGTGTTAGGTAAGGGGTAAATGTAGGGGTATGGGTGGGTTTCGCTTCGGCGGGTCGGTGTGGACTTGTTGGGCTGAAGGGCCTGTTTCCACACTGTAATCTAATCTAATCTAATCTAATCTAAAAATCTAATTTAACTGCTATGATCGTTTTTTAAAAATATACTTCATTAGCTGCTAATTATCTTGTGAGAGACGCTATAGAAATGGAAGTCTTTCTTTCCACCTTTCCCTGGAACAACCTGTCAACATTCCATCCCAAATCTCCCACTTAAAGAATGATTGTTGAGGGGAATGTCACCTTCCTAACATTAGCCTTGCTGGCTGGCTATTTGGCCTCAGGAGGTATCGCAGCCCAGACTGATCCTGTAGGACTGCAATAATGGGTTTAGAGGTGGCAGCTGGAGGATGGAAGTGAATTTCATGCATGTAGCTGTGTTCAAAAGAAAAAAAGTAATTCACCTTTTGCCTTGGGGCTTGTCCTAGACTAGTCAGTTGGTGATTGCTGTTAGAGATGTTATTTCAGTAATCTTTATATAATAAATAGGACTGAAGTGTGCAACAAGTAGAGTTTCTGTAAGTTCAGTATTGTATTTCGTTTTCAAGATTTGGCTTTGCTGGGCGTTGGTAATTTTATCTTTGAAAAATGTTTCAATTAACTGTTTTTGATTTGAGAAGCATATTTTCTGTATATGTTGGCATCAGGAATACACTCAACACATTATGAGCTGTGGAAAAGATGGCTAATGATCTAACTAGGTTAGGAATCCAGGGATGACAATTAATTTGAGAAAGCTCTGGCATTGTAAAGGTTAATAAGGTCTCGAGTTCTAGAGTTTGAAGTGAATGCAGTTGTAATGTCGCTGTACGCAGTGGTATACATTCGCTGTGCAGATCATGGCTCTGTTATAATTCTTTCTGCTGTTACAGGGACCTGAATTTAACACCTAGCTGGATTGTTCATTGTGCTGAAGGTTTCAAATCCAGCATTCCCTCGATACTGCACTCGATTGTCAGCCAGGATTACATCATGCCACATAATGGACTTATTAGCAAAATAAAAGCCCATGAGCTTAAAGGGGCAGTGACAGCCTGGATACAAGATCGACTAAGAGGCAGAAAGCAGGGAGTAATGGTGAACACTATTAGAACCACTGCTGTTATTGAGTATGTACCTAAATCCAGGTCAATGTTTATGGGACATAATTTTGAAGCGTGCAGATGATCAGAAACGTAGAAGACAGTGAGGAGATCACATACAGACTGCAGGAGGATGCAAACTCTTGAAGGGAGCAGACACATGACAGCTTAGGTTTAATGTGGTGAAGTATGAAGTGATGTATTTTAATAGGAAAAAATGTACAGAAGCAAATTTAACTAAATGGTATAAATGTGCAGAGGGTGCAGTGGTGGCTGGATATATACAGATTTACAAAGATGGCAGGAAAGATTGAGAAATTGCTTAGAAGCCTGTATGGTATTCTTGGCTTTGTAAACTGAAGAATTCAGTGCAAAACCAAGAAATTTATACGAAAACTTTAAAAATCCCTGATTCAGCCTTAGTTGGAGTGATGTGTCCAGTTCTGGGCACAGACTTCAGGAAGGAAGTTAGAGGAGGTGCAGAAGAGATTTCCTGGAACTGTACCAGGGATTCAGAACTCCAGAGAGACTGAGGAAGGTGGAGTTCTCCTTAAATCAAAGTTAAAAATCACACAACACCAGGTTATAATCCAACTGGTTTATTTGGAAGTACTAGCTTTTGGAGCGCTGTTCCTTCATTAGGTAGCTGTCCTTAACTCAGAGAAAGTTAAGGAAAGATGTAACAGAGCTTCTCTTAATTTTATTGTGTTTGATAAAATAAACCAGAGAAAAAGATTAGCTAATGAACCAGGGCAAATATTTTCCAGAGCAGGGGAGTAAGATTAATCAATAGCGTTTTCAAAGAGCAAGCATGGGCTTGATGGGTCAAATGGCTTCCTCATGTGCTGTACAAATGCAAGATGTGCTCGCAATTATAGCAGAGGGGCTGCTGTGATACCCAGGATAGAGTTCATTGGTTTCTTTCACTGCACTACAGTTTGTTCATTTGACTTACGGTGATTGCTTCAGGTTGTGTGACTGTCTGAACATATTTTGTTTCACTTCTACAGAATCGGAGGATAGTGGCAAAGATGTGAGAAAGAAGATTGAAACAATGAGGCTCATTAGAGAAGGTAAGGGAGTGGGCTGGATATGAAGGACTGAAAACAGGTACAGTCACTTCATTCTGAATGATTTGAAATTCCCAATTTCACTGGTGTTGAGGGGGGTGGGGGAATGGAATGTTTACGGGCTGTGGTTATGGGTGGCAGATTGATGGTATGAAACAGGTACAGAGATCAAGTTTACCCCTTCCTTTACCCTCCTGTTCCCAGCTTTCTGTGTGTGCGCGCGCATGCACTAGCTAATTTCCTCTCTGTTTCAGATATGCCAATCTTTGGTCATTGTCCAGCCCATGACGAGTTCTTCCTTGTGGTGTGTAACCAGTGTGGACAGGTAGTTAAACCTCAGGCATTCCAGATGCACTGTGGTAAGTTATTTTGTGTCTCAGTATCTTTGGGTCTTTCAAAGGAAACAAGACATATCTGCTTTCAGTGAATTGGATACTGCAGAGAAATGCTGACCTAAACTTTCTCAGATATCAGCTGTCCCTCACACAAGTTCTGAGCTTGAGAAAGGTTACATCAGCATCATCTTTGGATTCACTCTGCCTTTCAATCACTGTTCCCTTCCTTTGGCAGTATATAATCAGAACAGTGCAGAGGGGACTGCTATCTTGGAATTTTGAATGGCAGTACAGAAACACAAGTCATTATCTAACCCCATGCTTTACCTGCCTTGGGAGTGTTTGATGGGGACAGTGTGGATAGAGCATTACTTTCAGTTTAACACAGTGGAGGGTGCTTTAGTCTGGATCCAGCCCTGTGCTATGCCCACCCTGAGAGTGT
>NC_057735.1:2063485-2092984 GCF_004010195.1 Chiloscyllium plagiosum
AGGAGTGTACTGGGGCGCCACCTTGCCTTTGATGAGTTGCTGGCAGAACATCGGGCAAGTTTGAAGAACAAGGAGACTGGTAAAGAGAGAAAGCTGCAGGCTAAGGAGACGGTGCCGCTCTCTCTGGGTCAGGAGGCCGCTCCGGGCCCGGTGATGTTGGGGATCTCTCCAAACCGGCCAAAGCTTGCCGCCTGCTCTGGTGCAAGGTACAGTCCAAGTTTCCAGGATTCTGGGGTTTCAGCGTTTTGACAGGGAAGGGGGAGTTCAGAGATGTCATTCAGGGAATCTAGACCAAAATAAATCTTAAATTCAGACCATGGCCTTTCAGAGGAGGCTGCTTTTACCTCATCAAGATTCGGAGAAAACTGGACGAGTCTCCCCCAGAAAATTATGAAGAATTCTGGGCTCAATTGGATTTGTAAGCCTGGGATTAAAGGACTTTTATTGGGTGAGGGCTATTGAGGTTTTGGTGCAAGGTGGGAGAATGAGTTGAGTGCAGATCAGCTATGATTGAACAGACTGCCAAAGGAAACTCAAAGTGGCTTCCTCCTGAGTCCATGTAACAGACTTGAGGGGCTGAATTGCCTGCTCCCTTTTGATGTTGCTGAAGGACCTGTGGTTACTTCACTATCTGGGCTGGTTAAGTCCCATGTTTCTTTGCTTTGAGCTGTGGTTGCTTGCTCTCACAAGGCTGCATGAGGAATTCTACAATGCTGCATTGGAAGTGTCAGCCTGAATTCTGGTGTCAGGTCCATGGAATGTGTTTCCGAGGTGAGAGAGTACTGCCGCAGATAAGGCACAATTATTAGACTTTTCAGGTGATCAGGAGGGTAGAGCATTAACTGAAGCTGACCTTGAACTTTGAAATTTTTTTTTTCCAGAATCGATATATCTGAAACTTGCATGTTGCAGCTTATTTCACGTTGCACAGAAATCACAGAACAGGCCATTCGGCCCAACTGGTTCCTGCTGGGGCTTATGCTCCACATGAGCCTCCTCCCACATTCTCCAGCTAATTCAGGTGGGAATCAACCTTTCCAACACAGGAAGCAGGCATTGACAGCCTGAGAGCATCCTGATTTCAACCGATTTATTTGGCAATCTTTTTCATTCCACACTCTCAGCATCACATTATTTTTCAACAGCACTTCAGCCAAGATTAATAAACCCTTTTGTTTTTAATGCAAGTAAGTAGGTCCCATGTAGCAGTATGTAGGCATTGGGCTGTTATGGTCTTCCAGTGTACAATTCCAGCCTGTGCCACCAGATGGTACACTTACTCCTGGTCTGCTGGTTGCAGCTTGCACAAATTGCTAATATGAATCTTCCATTTGGTCTTGATTTGAGGTAACTCTCTAGTAAGATGTACAAATAACCTGATGCAAGGAGGTATTTTGCAAAAATATATCGTGCAAAAACACTTTTAGTTTACAATAAGTGAAACTATCAATTTTATATAAAATTGCATTCTGTGCAGTAACTTAATACAAAATCATAAATTTGGTGTGCTATCTATATTGTGTTACTTTTAACTGATGATGGCTGGACTGGGAAGGAATCTGGTTAATGTCAGTAGGGATACAATCAGTAACTCAATGTGCTGGGGGGAGTAGTTACCAAGTGTCAGTGAGAGAGTTGGATTAAGAAGGCATTGGGAGAGGGAGATTGTTGAGTGACATCGATTTTTGTGATACGTAGATTCTCTCACAATCAGTCTGTGTTAATATTAACAACTGACCTGGCATTAGCTGTTTTTGTGGAAGAGAGTTCCAGACTTCTCCCACTCTTTCTGCTGTATGAGTATTTAATAATTTCACTCCACAAACATCTGCAACACCGTGCAAACCCCCACACTGTTGCTAGACCCTATCCAATACCTTCCAGTCCCTGCTATACCCAAACTCCTCCAGACCTGATACCCACCCTCCTTGTCTTCTGCCAAACTCGATTTCTTCCACCCACCCGAACCTCCCCAAAACTGCATGACTTACCACTTTGTACTTTGGCACCCCATGCACTTGTCACCCTATCTCCTTCCCACTTCTCATCCCATGTACCTGGTACTCTGCTCAGCTGTCCCCTACCCTACTGTCCCAGCACCCTAACATCATGGACTTGCACAGCAATTGTCAAAGTGAACCTGTAAATTTCAGAGTATAGAAGCTGACTGCTGGGAAATGCGCAATGTGGTTTTCTTTCCCCTGCATTATGAGAAAACTGTTTGAACAAAAGTACAGCTGTGACCTCCTGCGGGATCCCTGATCTCACACTCATATCAGAAATGTGGAGCATCCTCTTTTGTGAATGAAGGGCCAGAGTGGCAACCCACATGAGATTGCCATTCCTTGGAAAATCTGGCCCACTATACTGAAAGCCTTGACCAAATCACCCTTTTAACCATCCATATTTTAGGGAATATAATCCTAGTTTGTCATTGCAATTTAACTTTTGGAGTACAGCTATAACTGTGGTACATTAACACTGCACTTCATCCAAGGCCAGTGTGTGTGAACCAGGATGCAAGTCAGCCTCTCTGGCCTTTTGCGTGATTCAGTTCAATAATGGTTGATCCAATTATGCTCTCAACTCCATATTCTTTTCTCCTCCCAATAAGTTTTGACTCCCTTTTAGCTATGGTGATCAGAACTGTTCACTGTAATTCCAGGTGAGTTCTTACCAATGCTTCTCACGACTAAAAGATTATGTCTACCCTCTTGTATTTTAATCCTCCAGGTACAAAAGCCAGTATTCTCTTGATTTTTCTTTTGATTTTTGTCGCTCATAATATTTTAGTAATCTGTGTACCTGGAGTATCTCTGGGCCTCTGTGGTTTCTAGCTTTTCACCAATTTAAAGTAGTCTATTCTTTTATTTTAATCCAAATTGAATGACCTCACATTTGCCATTTGCCACACTTTTGTCCATTCACTAGTCCTCCAATATCTCTTTGTACTTTCCAATCTTTATTGCATCAGCAAACTTGGATATATGGCTGTCTATCCCGTTGTCTAAGCCATTAATGAATGCATTGACTATGTGAGAGTGGAATCCCTCTGGGACAATGCCTGTCCCGTTCTGCCAATTCAAACTCCTGGTCGTTACTTGTACTCTCTATCTCCTGAGGCTCAGCCAGTTCTCCAGCTGGTTCAACGATTTATCTTCAATGTCATGAGTCTCAGTTGTAACTGATAGTCTCTAGTGAGGGATCCTGTTGCACATCTTCTGTACATTAATGTAAATAACATTTGTGGACATTCTCCAGTTCATGATTTTAGTCTCCACCTCAAAATGTATAACCAGATTTTTCAACCATGACTAACTCTTTACAAATATTTGCAGGTTCTCTGTGATAAATGAATATTTTTGAGGTGTTGAGCACTCCTAATGTTAATTATAAACTCCACATAAAAGATTCTAGGCTACCTGGTTGATAATTCCCTAGTTTGTTGTTCCCTCCTTTCTTTAATAGCAAAGTTACATGGGTGGTTTTTCAATCTGAAGGAATCGTTTTCAAATTGAGAGAAATTTGAAAGATTGTAGTTAGATCTCCCGTGTACAAAGATCTCCCGTGCTTCTTTTAAGACTTGATATGAAAACATCAGTTTCTGTGCACTTCTCATAGTTTAATGCATTAATGTCTCCATTGCTATTACCTTGCTGAAGTTAAAGTTGTTGATTCCCTGCTGTCAGTGATAATTTCCTTGAGAGTTTTGATATGCTGATCTCTTTCTCTGCTGTGAATACTGAAGCAATGTCATCATTCGGTATTTTGGCCAGTTCCTTGATTTCAATAACAATGACACCACTATCTTTGCTAATTTGAAAACATTTTTATGTTAATTGTGATATCATTTTTGCTTCTTTTCAGGCTGCGTTTTTATAGCTCTTGCTGTCTGTTTTGTCATCCTCTGTGCTTTATCGTCTCTTTCGTATTTGCGCCGTTTTGTATTTTTGTAAACTTGTTCTTTACTGTTAATGTGTTTCTGAGATCTTTAGTTGTCCGCAAATGTACCTTTGACAAGTAGAAATTTCCCCTTTAAAGGTATAAATTGATGCTGTGTAGCATTAATTTATTTTTGAACACTACCTATTTATTGTTTGTTGCTTTGTACATTAATGGATTTGCCCAGTTTACTGTAGACTATATCTGTGTCAGCTCATTGAAATCAGTCTATCTTAAGTCAAGACTTTCACGGTTCATCCTTTCAAACTGTATTAAATTTGGTCGTGTTATGATCACTATTTGACAATGCTCTTGACCTTTAGGCTGTTAATTAACTCTAGTATATTACTAATCCTCCTTGAAGGCATGTATCTGTGATAATCACCAAGTCATACCATCACCGGTTATGCAATCCTCGTCCAAGACACACATCATCAATACTTCGACGTTTTTCACTGTTCCTTCAGTGTCACTTGGTCAAAATCCTGGAATTCCCTCCCTAAAAACATTGCGGGTTTACCTACAGCGCGTGGACTGCAGAGATTCAGGAGGGCAGCTCATTGAAATAACTCCACAGAGGCTGGTATCCCATCTCCAAGACCCCCTTTATTTACACATGGAGAGTCCTTGACACTGATCCAGCTCCCTCAGAGTGAACAGAACCCCTGACACTCCTGTTTATACCTGTCAGCCAGGGCTCCCTGATTGGACCAGATTAACAGCCCCAGTCAGGGAACTCAGATTCTGAGGGCCACCTCACTGAGCTCGTTACACTCACAACACATCTTCTCAAGAGCAATTACAGATGGGCAATAAATGTTAGCCATATGCCATGATCAACATTTCAAGTTCATTCAGTTTGATTTTTATACGTGGAATATTTGAATAAAGAATGCTTAATCGAATCTCCCACCGTTCAATATTCTCCCTTTCTTTGATGAACACAGATATTCAGTTGACCCTTAGCTGCATTACATGGAAATGACAGCCCTCTACATCCACTGGCTGTGGGTTCAGGGTTTGTGAGCTGCTGCACTAGGCTGGGCTCGCTCTCCCTGCTCTGTTCATGTTCTTTATTTCCTTTCCACAGGGTTTTTTTGCAAAGTGATCTGATTGAAAATGAGAAACCCTCTGATCCTGTACCACATCCTGAGCTCCCGTACCCTTTGTTCAGGTTTGAGATAAACAGCCGGCTATCGAGTGAGGAGAGTGATGGGGAGATGACCGAGGAAGCTGAGAAGCTGGATTGTCACTATTCACGCTTTCATCCAAAGCCTCTGGCAGTACGTACTCTATCAGTTCCGTTGCTCTCTTTGATGCTCATTTGTCTTTCTGGGAATGTTCATGTTTTAAATTCACCCTGCTGGAGACCAAATGAGATTGGGAAACATCTGTAACTGGGTTGTCTTATTCAGTCCTTGCCATGAAATGTTTTTATTTACTTAAATGGAATGATACAGCACAGAACGAGGCCATTCACGCCATCGTATGTGTGCTGACTGCTTGAAGGAGTGGTTCAATTAATTGTGTTCTCCTGCTCTTTCCCTTTAACTCTGCAAATTATCCTTCAGATATTATCCAACTCTATTTTGAATGTTGCTGTTTAATCTGCTTCTATCCCCCTCTCAGCTATGTATTCCAGACTGCAGTTGCTGCATAAAAGATAAATGTTCCCTGCATTCACATCCCTCCTTCCTTTGGATGTTTTTCTAAAATCTATTAGTGCGAGCCCTCCTGCATGTGGAAATAATATCTCCTTATATACAATGGATAGTACTTCCAATTGCTTAGCACCTTCCCTACCTAATGACGTCCCAGAATCTGTGACCAAGAAAAGATATTTTCTGTAATGTTGGAAAACCAGCAGCATTTTTGCAATTTCCCACATCAACAGTGATTTAATGAGCAGGTAGTCTGTGTTAGTGATGTTTTAGTGATGTCTGAAGGATATTGGCCAAGATACTGCAGACAGCTCCCCTGTTCTCTTTGAATATTGTCGTGGGATCTTACCATTCACTTAAGAGGGCAGGTGGAGGTTCAGTTTAACATCTCATCTGAACATCAGCTCCTAATACAGTGCACAGCTTTCTCAATGAGGACAGATCTGATGGTTTTAACACGAATTGCATCTCATGCACTCAAGTTCACTCACGTTCACTTATTCACTCCACATGGCTTTGAATTCTCCTGTACTAAGCCAGGGGAGAGCGACAGATTCTCCTGTTAGTTATGGCAGATACAAGAGATGTCATTTCTGTCCTCAGTATGAAGGCTTAGGAGGAAATCGACTGTTCTGTAGCCAGTGAAATTTTCAATTGAGTCCCGTCAATCACGACAGCTATTTGGAGGAGAGGGTTCTCCGTTCCCGTGTCGAAAGAGGTGCTGCCTAACGTTGGCAATGAACAGTGTTATGGACCAGGCCAGACCTCCTCAAAACTCTTTATGAAGGTAGCGCAGATCCTAACTTTTTCTTATTTTAAGGGAAGATGTGGGTGGATATTCCAGGAGTGATGCAGCTGTTTAAACCCCTCAGCTTTAAGCAAAACAGAATTTATTTACACACTACAGTTGAAGTATGAACAAAAAAAAACAGACCTTACAATAACAACTATTTGGAAACCCAACCGACTGAAAATTGCAACTTAACGAAGGAGCCGTTCCAATCCCCGCAACAGCCCATAAACATACCCCTTGGTAAATGAACACAGGCAAGAGAGATTTCAGAGAGAAGAGTCAGGCAAAAAACATCTGTTGAGGCATGGAACCTTGTTTACTGTAACAGCTTCCCTGCTACCAGCAGCTCCTGACTGCCTGCTAAAACAAAATCTAAACAAGAAAAAAACCTGAACTGGCCACTGTTCTGCCATTGTTTAAATTAGCCACTTCCAGACATATCGGCACCTCGGCCTTTACGACCCCTCTTGAAAAAAAACCAAGGACAAAATAATCTTGGTAAAGGGGCAGCATTGTCACAACAATCCAATTTTCAACAAGTCAGAATCTTTCATAAATTGTGCACAGTTTAACTATGAATTAGAAGGTGGACTGGTATAACTTTAAAATATAAAAACAATCTCTGGAAATAGTGGGTCAGGTGGCATCTATGGGCTCAGAGAACATAGAACGTTACAGCACAGTACTATCCCTGCTATCTGTCCTACATCTATCACCCTCAATTTAAATCTATGTCCCCTCGTCGCTATCTGAGGAAAAAGGCTCTCACTGTCCACCCTATCCATCCCTCTGATGATCTTATATATCTCAATTAAGTCACCTCTCAACCTTCTCTCTAACGAAAACAGCCTCAAGTCCCTTAGCCTTTTCTCGTAAGACCTTCCCTCCATACCAGGCATCATCCTGGTAAACCTCTTCTGAAACCTTTCCAAAGCTGCCACAATCTTCCTATAATGCGGTGACTTGAAATATTGGCTCATTGAGCTGAACCATTAACACTGCCCCTCTCGCTGCCAATGCTGAGTATTTCCAGCATTTTCTATATTTATTTCAGATTTCCAGCTGCTCTGGTAATTTGCATTTGCAGAAATTAGTTGCTGATTCACCTCCCTAACCCAGCATTCCCTTCCCTCTTATTGGGGGCCAGCAAGGTTTACCAATCTGCATCTCACTGTTCCCTTTCTCTCTTCCAGTTTTGCACTTTCGGAAGCCGGATGATTAGTCGGGGCTGTTACGTCTTCAACAGGCGCTTTGATCGTTTCCGTATGGCCCTTAATTCCATGGTAGAAAAGCACCTGAATTCTCAGATGTGGAGGTCAGAACATTATCCTTTTTCTTGACTGGATATTCTCTTATATTGAGATGTGGGTGGGGATTTTGTGTGTGTGTCTCTGTGTGTGTGTCTGTGTGTTTCTCACCTGCAAATGAAAATTTATGTTGTGCTATTCCCAACATCAGCAATCTTGAACTGCTTTACAGACTGTGAAATATTTTTGACTTATCGCCCCATTGCAATGTCATAAATTGGGCAACAAATATAGGAACTATCCTGCATAAATGACTCTCTTAAACTGAAAGACAGCACCTTCAATAGTACAGTGCTCCCTCAGTCAGGCTCCCTTAATAGTCCTTCTCTATGAAACTGTATTACCCCTGGACTGTCTTAAAACCGTGCATTGCTACCTGTGTACTGAACCCCCATAGAGCACTGCTCACTCAGTATTTTCCCATCAACTGCCATGTGCTTCATCAGTGTTTCCTGTGAAACAGTGTTGCATTATCTCTGACTGTGAGGGATTCCCTCTGGACTCCCCTCTGTACCCACTCCATGAACTGTTCCCTTTGGACTCCACTCTGGGCATTGTTCCCTCTGTGCACTGTTCCCTCTGGGCACTGTTCCCTCTGTACCACCCTCTGGGCACTGTTCCCTCTGTACCCCCCTCTGGGCACTGTTCCCTCTGGGCATTGTTCCCTCTGTAACCCCCTCTGGGCACTGTTCCCTCTGGGCACTGTTCTCTCTGTACCCCCCTCTGGGCACTGTTCCCTCTGTACCCCCCTCTGGGCACTGTTCCCTCTGGGCACTGTTCCCTCTGGGCACTGTTCCCTCTGCACCCCCCTCTGGGCACTGTTCCCTCTGCACTCCCCTCTGGGCACTGTTCCCTCTAGGCACTGTTCCCTCTGCACCCCCCTCTGGGCACTGTTCCCTCTGGGCACTGTTCCCTCTGCACTCCCCTCTGGGCACTGTTCCCTCTGGACTCCCCTCTGGACTGTCCCCTGACCGTGTGGGGTTCCCTGTGATAGTCGATGAGAAGATCAGCCTGGATACGGCAGTCTGGGTGTGCGAGTGATGGAGACATCTTGATGATATCTAACTCTTGTTCTTTTGATTTCATTGCAGAAAGATTCCTCCAGCCACGGATCCACAGAGCACGCCACTGGCTGTCCCAACTCCAGCCCCCTCCGTGCTTTCTCTCCCATCTATTTCGTCTATTTCTGGATCTCTGTCTGCCTCAGCTTCTTCCCCGGGCGTGGAACTGAAAGCAGCGTCCTCGCCTGTTAGCCTTGTTGGAGCTCGAGGCCCTCCTGAGCCACCGTCTGCGTGCTGCCGCGCACTCCCTCCGCTGACCCCTCCAGCCCGCATTCCCTCCCCCTCTTTGAGTAGATCACCCTGGACCAAGAGCAGCCGGGCGCCTGGGTTTCACTTGGAGCTTGGTCCCATCGGCGATGCGTCTCTGAGCAAACACAAGAAACCAGGGCCTGCCTCCTGTAACCTGCCCCCTCCCTCCGATTCCCCCCTCAAAAGAAACTGTGTGTTGAGTCTGGACAGGATAAGTGCTGCCCCTCCTGGCGGGACGGCCCTCCACCCTCCTCACTCGAATACCTCTTCACACAGGGTGAGCAACGGACTCGGTGCCCATGGACCCAAAGCAGGACGCTCAGGATCGACCGCAATTCTGGGCCTTTCAGGGAACTCCCTCAAAGGGAATGGCAGGACAGTAGAACAGTTTGGTCCCAAAAAGGAGGCCCGCTTGTGTGCAGCTCTCAACCCAGCTTCGCCCCCACAGCCTCCCACGTCCCCAGCACGGACCGAGGGCAGGAAGCGGAAGAACGCAGCCTCCTGCTCGAAACCCACGAAAATAGCCAAGGGCCCCGACGTCAGCAGCGTCCAGAGAAAGAGAGAGGAGAGCCTGGCAACAACACGACCTCACAGCAACTCTCACCCACACAAGGTACCCCAAACTCTTCTCCCTCTGCACACCCCAACGAAATGGAGAGGATAGGAGCAGGGGTAGGCCATTCTGCCCTTCCAGCCTGCCTCACCGTTCAATACCAGCATGGCTGCTCATGCAATCTCACTGTCCCATTCTTGCCCTCTCCCCATCCCTCTTGATCCCTTTAGCCTCCAGACCCACATCCAGCTCCCTCTTGAATCTACCTAATGAACTGGCCCCAACAGCTTCTTGTGGGAGAGAATTCCACAGGTTCACAATTCTCTGAGTGAAGAAATTCTTCCTGATCTCAGTCCTGAATGGCTCACCCTCTATTCTTAGACTGTGACCTCTCGTTCTGGACTTCCCCAACATTGGAAGCATGCTTCCCACATCTAGCCTGTCCAGTCCTGTCAGGATGTTATATGTTTCTATGAGATCCCCCTCATTCTTCTAAATTCCAGCAAGTCCAAGCCCAGCTGAGCCAGTCCCTGGGGAAACCTATCAAATAACTCCAAGGGACGAGTGCTCCTTTGTAGCTGGATGCTCCTTGCCAGTGGTGCTGCTGTACCTGGCTAGGGAGGAGCAATGGTATTTGGGCTCCTCATCCCTATTTATCATCCAGGGTTCCTTTTCCCCCTGTGAGTACGGAGTGTGTGAGTGTGTGCACGGGTTGGATGGAGTCATGTTGACATCCAGTTGATGGTACTGAGGTTGTGTAGCTCACTGCCAATCTCCATCCAGAGCAAATTTTCAGCCATTGTTGCCTCCCTTTTGTGAGAAGGTGGAGAGTTTTTACCCCATTTCTGAAAGATCCTTGTGACTGGCGAATGTGAATATCGGGCTGATAGTAACTGTCTGTTTGCACAGTCATTTAAAAGTTAATGGTGTAAAAAGAGGCAAATTGTGGTAGTCAGATATCATTGAGTCATAGAGGTCTACAGCACGGAAGAAGGCCCGTCAGCCCATTGATCTGCACCAGTCAGAAATACCTTAGTCAAAAACCTGAACTGTTGCAATCCCATTTTCCAGCACTTTGCCCATAGCCTTGGCATCACAGGTGCACATCCAAATCCTCCTTCAATGTGGTGAGTATTTCGGTCTGTCCCACCCTTGCAGGCAGTGAGGTCCAGATCCCAACCACCTTCGGTATGAAAAGATCTGTCCTCACATTCCATCCCCCCCCCCACCACCAAAACCTCCTACCCTTTCCTAAATCGATAAGGGGAAAAGGTTTCACCATGTCTACGCCCCTGATCATTTTAAACATTTCCATCTTGCCCCTCCAAGGAAAACAACCCCTATCTATCCAACCTCTTCATAACTGAAACTCTCCAACCAAGGTGATATTTTAGTAACTCTCCTCTGCGCCCTCTCCAGTGCAGTCACATCCCTCCTATAATATGGATTCTAGATCTGTGCACACGACTCCAACTGAGGCTTAACCAACATTTTATAAAGTTCCAGCATAACCTCCCTGCTCTTAACCTCTATGCCTTGGCTAAAAGAGGCAAATGTGCCTTCTTAACCATTTTATCCACCTGTCTTACTGCCTTAAGAGACCAGCGGGCATGCACATCAAGGTCCTCCTGTCCCTTGTGTATTCCCTTGCCTTGTTCCCTCACGCTTCCATTTGCCACTGATGGGCCCATCTGACCAGTCCATCTATATAAAGTACAAAACCTTATAGCACAGGAACAGGCCCTTCGGCCCTCCAAGCTTGTGCCGTTCCACATACTCTATCTAAACCTGCCACCTATTTTCTAAGGATCTGTATCCCTCTGCTCCATGCCCATTCATGTATCTGTCTAGGGACTGGCTCAGCTGGGCTTGGACTTGCTGGAATTTAGAAGAATGAGGGGGATCTCATAGAAACATATAACATCCTGACAGGACTGGACAGGCTAGATGTGGGAATGATGCCATCGTTCCCACCCCTAACACCCCCGCTGGCAACGCATTCCAGGCACCCGCACCCTCTGCGTAAAGAACCTTTCACATATATCTCCCCTAAACTTTTTCCCACTCACTTTGAACTCGTGATCCCTACTAATTGAGGCCCCACTCTTGGAAAAAGTTTCTTGCTATCCACCCTGTCTACACCGCTCATGATTTTGTAGGCCTCAATCAGGTCCCCCCTCAAATTCCTTCTTTCTAATGAAAATAATCCTAATCTACTCAACCTCTCCTCATAGCTAGCACCCTCCATACTAGGCAACATCCTGGTGAACCTCCTCTGCACCCTCTCCAAAGCATCCACATCCTTTTGGTAATGTGGCGACCAGAACTGTATGTAGTATTCCAAATGTGGCCGAACCAAAGTCTTATACTATTGTAACATGACCTGCCAACTGTTGTACTCAATACCCTGTCCGATGAAGGAAAGCATGCAGTATACCTTCTTGACCACTGACCACTGAACTGACCTGTGTTGCCACTTTCAGGGAACAATGGACCTGAACACCCTGATCTCTCTGTACATCAATTTTCCCCAGGACTTTTCCATTTACTGTATAGTTCGCTCTGGAAATGCATTTGCCTGGATTGAACTCCATCTGCCATTTCTGTGCCCGACTCTCCAATCTATCTATATTCTGCTGTATTCTCTGACAGTCCTCTTCACTATCTTAGTGTCATCTGCAAAGTTGCTAATGAGGCAACTTACACCTTCTCCAAATCATTTATGTATATCATAAACAACAGTGGTCCCAGCATGGATCCCTGTGGGACATCACTGATGACAGGTCTCCATTTTGAGAAGCGCCCTATTATATCCTCCTATAATCTAAGATTATCCTTCTCATTGTTTACCAACACCATTTTTTGTATCATCCGCAAACTTAGTGATCAAGCCCCTCCCTTATATTTAAGTCTAAACCATTTATATGGATCACAACAGCAAGGGATCCAAAACTGATAACTGTGGAATCCCACTGGACTCAGACTTCCAGTCACAAAAAGACCTTGCGGTCATCATCTTTCTGCCACTCAGCCAATTCTGGGGCCAATTGACCAAATTTCCTCTGATGCCAAGGGATTTGACCTTCACTATCACTCTCCCATGCAGGACCTTACCAAAAGCCTTGCTGAAGGCCAAGTTTATTACATTCAATGCATTGCCCTCATGTACAGATCTGGTCACGTCTTCAAAGCATTCAATCAAGTTGGTCTCCCTTTAACAAGACCATGCTGGTTGTCTTTAATTAATCCCTGTTTTTCCAAGTGCAAATTATTTCAGTCCCTCAGAATTGATTCCAGTAGTTTCCCACCACTGAGGTTAGACTGACCATCTTGTAGTTTCCTGGCTTACCCTTTGCTCCCTGAGCAGAAAGCTGAATTAGTGTTTTCTAAATAGGGGGAAGTTCAGAACTGTAAAGGAATGGAGAGATTTCAAGATCTAAGCAGGAACGAAGGGAAATCTAGAGGACAGATTGAGAAATATTTCCAAAGACTAATGGAGCATTGGCCTTTCTCTCAAGGGACTGGAGTACAATTATGCTGCGGCTGTACAGAGTGGGAAGACTTTTCCAATACCTTTCCATTCAAGCCAGGCTATTCCGGTGGGGGTTGTCAAGAAGTACATTTTCACCCAAAAAGTAGGATTCTGGTGAAGGAAACGACAGATGGATGAGCTCATGATGGAACTAGGATGAACCTTATAAAATCAGGGTGTGATTCAACTGGACGCCAGCGTAGGTCATTGAGCAGGGGCACCTCCAGGGTGGATGCACATCCATAACCAGTGTGTAACTTGGAAGCCTTGTCTCTGCTGTGCTCGATGGTGTTGGTTTCAGAGGAGAGAAAAAAAACCTGTGACTAACCATGTATGAGAGTTTCTGGCATGTGCAAAGTGCTAGCCAGAGTTTGGGCATTTGAAACAATCATTAATCTCACCTTAAACAAGCAAATTCTTTCTTGCTTCTAGCCTCTGCGGAGGAGCACCATGTTTTCAGATGGAGGATTAAACGTAGAGTTGATCAATCTATACCATGCGTGTAGGACTAGGAATTGAATACTTTCCTTTGTCTTTCCACTGAATTGGTGATCCTCAGTTAATGTGATCTCATTTCTCCACATCTGAAACGTTCTGGTCACATCACCTGTGACTCAGTGGATAGTCAGAAGCAACAGTTTACCTCTGATTTTGAAGATCACTGGTTAAAGCCCCAATTCAGAGACTCAAAACACACAGCCGAGGCTGCCCCTCTGCAGCATTGCGAAAATGTTGTATAGACACAGGCTCTGTCTTTCAGATAAGACACTAAACCACCTGCCCTCTCAGGTGGATTTAAATGATCCCATGGCACCATTCCAAAGAGGATCAAGTGTACGGGGTCAATATTTACATCTCAACCAACATCACTTGGAGAGATTATTTAGTCACTATTTCGTTGCATTTTGTGGTGGTTTATTGTGTGAAAATTGTTATGTTTCTTACATTATACTCTTCAGAAATACTATAGAGATATTGCCAGGGTTGGAGGATTTGAGCTATAGGGAGAGGCTGAATAGGCTAGGACTGTTTTCCCTGGAGTGTTGGGGGCTGAGGGGTGACCTTATAGAGGTTTACAAAATTATGAGGGAAATAGATAGGGTAAATAGACAGGCTCTTTTCCCTGGGGTGGGGGAGTCCAGAACTAGAGGGGAAAGATATAAAAGGGACTTCAGGGGCAACCTTTTTACACAGAGGGTGGTACGTGTATGGAATGAGCTGCCAGAGGAAGTGGTGGAGGCTGGTCCAGTTGCAACATTTAAAAGGCATCTGGATGGGTATATGAATAGGAAGGGGTTAGAGGGAGATGGGCCAAGTGCTGGCAAATGGGACTAGATTAGTTTAAGATATCTGGTTGGCACGGACGAGTTGGACTGAAAGGTCTGCTTTTGTGCTGTACAAATCTATGACTCTACGAGTGCTCTGGGGAAAGGGGCTGGGTGCTGGCAGGTGGGACTAGATTGGTTTGGCATATCTGGTCAGCATGGACGAGTTGGACTGAAGTGTCTGTTTCTGTGCAGTACATTTCTATGACTCTATGTCCCGTAGTTGTGAAAATAAAAATGCACATTCTGAGAGTGAGTTTGTTTCCTCAGCGTTAATCTTTCTTTTCCTCCTATCATCTCCAGGCAAAAGTGCGTCCCTGATGACAAGTTGGTCCTAGTTTCCCAGAAACGTCCATCCATCAGTTGCCACCTCCAGACCTTCACTCACACAAACCGGACATCGTCCAGGCTATTGGGAAGTCTGCTGCGCCACAGGCTGTTTATGCACAAATCACTGCAGACCCTCACACTAGCCGCCTTAGTCGGTATGAACTATTTTGTTGACCTTTGTGTCTGTAGCAGGAGTCACTGCACCTTGTCATCCATTTGTTTTGTTTGTTCTCTGCTTCCGATCTGTCCACTCCGAGGTTACACCTTTGTGGTTGTTTAACGTGGCATCCTTGCTGTGCACTGGTAGGAAGAGGGGCAGTTTCCAAATGCGTGCCAAATGGTTGGTGAGGTGCATATTCAGTGATTTGGCCTCCAGAACAGTGGAGAGTGAAGGGAAGTGTTCCGACCATGTCTTCAGTCTGGGTGCCCAGCATCGGGCCCAGGTCTCCTGATGGCATTGTGCCTTCCCCCTGTCCCCTCCTCCACCCCTGTCTCCTGACCCACACCAGGGGTCAATCCCTTAGGTGCCGGACACCTGTTGGGGGTAATTTCTCCGGGGAGCCGTTCCTCTCAAGTGACTCCCAGGTGATTCAGCATCATGGTCAAGAACAAGAGCCGACCTCACGCCCAGTCCACTGAGGCTCTGCATTGTATCCCTGTTGCTCCCTTAGTCACCATATTGGGCATTGCCCATTCCTCATATTGAGCAGTCTCGGTGAGGGCTGAAGGTTAAGGGACAATGGCTGTCACCAATTTGATGTTCTTACTGAATTGGAAGAACCAGAATGTGTCAATCACAAATCCAAGAGTCAGGAGAAAGACGACGCACAGGATCTGGAGATGAATGGGTTGCTTTTTTTTTACCGTTTCTCAACATATTACATAATGAAGAAGCCACAATGTCACCATTTCCCAGAATGCAGGTCTGGCATGGAAGATTTCTTTTCAAGAATCTCTTCTTGCCTGTGCAATCCTTACAGACTGAGGTAGAATCCTCTGAGCCAAGGAATGCTTTGATCTCTGGTAACTAGTAATAATGTTTGCCCTTAAAACATGATTGCAAATAATACCTTGGCTGTCTGCCACTTGGTGATAGTGTCACCATCAGTGACCCTGTAATTGCATTAATTATGGAAGCATGTTATTAACTTCCTGCCCCCTCACTACAACTGAAGTCTTTTGAAAGTTCTAACTGTCGTACAACATGTCTGCCCAGTACTGGGTGACACTGCCAACATGTATTTGTTAAAGTGCATTACCTAAGATTGTACATTGGCTCCATGTGGTATTTGTCTTTATTCATTCATGGGAGGTGGACATCACTGGCTAGGCCAGCCATTTAATGCCCATCCCTAATTGCCCAGAAGACAGTTAAAACAGTTAAGAGTCAACCCCATTTCTGTGGGATTGGAGTCATTTGTAGACCAGACCAGGTAAGGATGGCGGCTTCCTTACCTGAAGGATGTGAGTGAATTAGATGGGTTTTTCCAACAAGTGATAGTTTCATGGTTATCATTAGACTCTCAATTCCAAATTTTACTGAATTCAAATTCTACCATCTGCCATGATTCAAATCTGGGTTCCCAAACACTACTTGAGTTTCTGAATTAATAGTCTACCTATTGAACCGCTGGCTATCACAGTCCCCAATGAGGTTTGCAAGACTCAGTACTAAATCAGGCTACACATTGGGTGAGCAGTTTGAAATAGCATTCTGCTCTCTCACTGACCCTGACAAATAGGTGCTCATCTAGATTCACATTTTAACAAGAGACATCAGTTGGTGTGGGGCCTACACTGAAGAGAGTTCCATTCGGTCACCATTGCAGAGAGCTGGTGCCTGATCCAGCAAGGAAGGACTAATTTACAATATCCACTGCAGAATTATTCACCATGTGGACTATGTTACAAATAGCAGGCTGCAGATGTTCACAGGTAGAGAGTTGGTATTTCCCCGAGAGGTCTCACAAAGTCTGAGAGAGGATTTGTGGAACTTTCAAATCTGATGGGTTGAGTGAGAGATTCAAGTCTTCCTTCAAACTATTTATAAAATCTCAAATCATCCCTTACTCTATGATAAACTGAGCAAACATTTCACATATTTGATTGCTGCTCAGTACTCCTCACTTGGAGCAGGAAAGCTTCAACAATCTTATAATTTCATTCCGTTACTTCAGTATTTCTGTTTCTGCTCAACCTATTTTATCAGCCTTTTTGAGAAATTATGGCTTTGTTTTATTTCTCATAACTTTTTTTCATTATATTACTATACTTTTTTATTATTATTTTTATACATATAATTATTTTGCTGTACATTTCCTACAAATAGTTCCATGATTTAGTGACCGAGGGTCAGCACTGAGCTATCAACTGTCTCTTCTGGTGGTGATGTATTTTTCCCTTGACAAATATTTGGAATATTTGGCTTGAAAAACAGTACAAATCATTTCAATGTTGTTGTGCTCTGTGAGTGACAAAGGATTAGGTTACAGATGCAGATGGAAGCTAAAGGTATACTGTTAGACTTGGTCATCTGCACGCTGTTTTCACTGTAGCCATTCCATTTTTGTGGCTGGGAGCTTATTCACAGTTTGGACAAACTCTGAGATATATCAGGTTTAGTTTAACCTGTCACGTCCACGGCAAATATTGCTCTTTTGACTGAGGAATGAGACAATGCCAACACAGGCTGTGCCTGTGTCAGATCTATGAACAACCTCTTCCATTAGTCTTACTCCTATCTGCCCTTTTCCCACAGCCCTGCAAATGTTCTCTTTTCAACTTTTCCTTGTATATCCAACAAGCTTGAACAGGGAGTGAAATCGGGTGTCAGTCTAATTACTGCAGCTTCCCGCTGGGCAGCATGGGTTAAAGTTAATTCTACCATTTATGGATTTATTTGTGCTTTTGTGGGATGTGTTTTACTGGAGAATGAAGCTGTTCCAATATCAGGAACCAGTATCAGTTGTCCTCATTACTAAGCACTCCTGGATTTATTCATTTATGGGATTTGGGTGTTGCTAGGCTAATTTTTATTGCCCAGAGGGCAGTTAAGAGTCAACCACATTGCTGTGGGTGTGGAGTCACATGTAGGCCAGACCAGGTAGGGATGGCAGATTTCCTTCTCTAAAGGAAATTAGGGACCCAATGGGTTTAAACAGTAATTAATAGTGGTCACCTTTAGTTTTTGGTTCACCCGATGGTATTCAAGCCCACCTCTTCAGAGCATGAGCCTGGGGTTCTGGATTACCCTGTCCAGTGTCATTATCTATAGTGTTAGGTGAAGGGGTAGGTGCAGGGGAATGGGTCTGGGTGGGTTGCTCTTCGGAGGGTGGGTGTGGACTTGTTGGGCCGAAGGGGCTGTTTCCACACTGTAAGTAATCTAATCACTATCCCACTGTCTCTGCTTTGCAAGATCTGCCCTCTACTACCTGTTCAATGCCATACCAGATCGTGTTCACTGACAATCCTGATGAGATCAGCCTCCTTGACCTACAGTGTGAGTGATTTCCATCTTTATGAATCCCTTCCAGCCTCTTTCCTCACCCTTGCTCTTTCCCTTGCTTCGGCACAACATCGTGGGCCAAAGGGCCTGTTCTGTGCTGTATTGTTCTATGTTCTACGTTCCCGCCTTTGTAAACCTCTCCAGAGCTTGCTCCAGGTTCAATCACTTTGGTTCTTGGACCTTTTGTCACAGCTGCATTTATTCCTCCTACCGACTTGCAACCTGTGTGTGGAACTGTCTTCTCTCAGCTACATCCCCCTCACTGTCTGTCCTATGTTGCTCCCCTTCTTTAAAAACTTCCTTAAAATCTGTCCAGTTATGCTTATCGTCATAGCTCCCCCTACTGTCAGACTCTCATTTTTCATCTGTTTCTCTGTGAAGTGTCTTGGTCCCTGTACCTTAAGAACACTGTAAATCTGATGAATTAGGGCTCTCCTCCTCTTCAAATGAGCATCCCTAACCTTCTTCCTAACCAGTGTGACAGCTTTCCATTTTCCACACTTGCTGGGTTTTGCTTTCTCTCACTAAGATCACCAGTTTTCTGAAAGTTAGTCCCAAATCAAGAAAATTGGCACGAGACGCTGGATCCAGACTGTGCTCGACTTATTTTGCACACCACCCCAATGGTCAGCAAATCGAGGAGCCTTTGAATCCATCAGTCTCAGCTGTAATGGAACCCAGCTCCCTGAGATAACAGGAGGGATTCTGACTAACAATCTGAACCAGTAAACCCATTTCTCTTGGTACCCGAGTGCCACTTGCCTTAAAACAGCCAATTCAGTGGAGCACTAAAGTTGACCCTCATAATAAAGATTCATGTGACTGAGTAACAGAGAGCCTTGGGAATATTAATACTGAACTAGTGTCACTCATGGAGATATAAAGCTTAGATGTTTAAATGTCTGAACAGTTTTTAATAGTTCTGTACTGATAATTATGCAAATATCTTTTGTATTGGCACATTTGTCTATAATATTTTACAGTTTGAACTGGTCAAATATATATCTATAAATACAAATACATAAATATCGTGACCTAATGTTACAAATGCCAGATGTAATGCATTAAAGAGAACAGAGAGGTACCTCAGTAATTGCCGAAGAGCAGTGAATGATCAGAATGCAGACTGTTGCACTGATGGTAGTAATGTAGTTTATTGTATAGATCAAAGCATCAAAACCTGAATCAGGTTTCGAATATTGTTTCAATTTTTAATTTTTTTTAATACAAGTGGGAGCCGGGGCTGGGACATTGGATCTGGATTGATTTTGTCAAATTGATTGGAAGCTGACGGACTCCACAGTCCATCCTGAAGCTCCCCATGTTGATGTAAACCAGGGGGAATGGTCTCAAGTGCGGGGGAGGGAAACATTAGGTGTGATATAAATCCAGTGTGGGGAATTTTACATGCTCTTACATGCTCATTTCATAGCAATGTGCAGAGTGAGAAACAATTTAAAACCAAGAAAACATAATGGGATTTTTAAACTCTGTGGAATACCATGGTAACTGTTAAAAGAAGCAGTCGGGAAAGCTCAGAGAGAGAAGAAAATAGGATTATACAATTTTTTCCCTGGTTTTAATTTTGGATGCCCATTATTACTGCTTCATGATCAACCAATATCTACCCATCATAATCTTTTATTATCTTGAAGACTTCTTGGTAGATCACCTTTTGCAGAGTTTAGAGCATAGGACCAGCCCAGTTGGTCAGTGTGATTTTTACACTCCACACAACTCTCCTACTAATCTACTTCCTCTCAAGCTATCACATATCATTTGGTTCCTTTCTCACTTGTATATTTATCTGGCTTCCCCATAAACGTAGCTATATTATTCACTGCAGCCATTCTCTGTGGTAGCACATTTGACATTCTCATCATCCTCTGTGCATAGACATTTCTCCTGAATCCCTGACTAGATTTATTCATGTCTGCACGTCTCCTGCAACTACATATCTCTTATCAAACCTCTTTGTAATTTTAAAGATTTCTGTCAGTTCACTCCTCTGCCTTCTCTTTTCTACTTGGGTCTGCGTTTGAATGAGAGTCTAAAATCAAAATGTTGGAAATCTTGAGACAAATAATTTTTACAAAAAGTGCTTGAAATGCATGGCTAGTCAATCAGCACCTTAAAAACCAAAGGCAGATGTGGGGGTGGGCGTAGGATCGGGCCAGCCTCCCTGGTATTGAATGGTGCTTCTAATTCCACATAGCCACAATCTTGGAGGTTGAACAACAATGACTGCTCCCATACTCCTCCTCCTCCAGCACCTGGCAATTCGCCTCTCCCCCCAATAGTTGGTGGGCACTCCCATGCTTTTGGTGCCCACTTTCCAGTTAGAGAGCTGACCGCTCCCCTTTCTTTATACAGGTCACTTCTAAAACATGACCACTTTGGCCTGAAGTCTCATCAGTTTACAGATAAACAAAAGGCCTCTCAAAATCCTTTTCATCTCTGTACCAAACCAGACTGATCGGAGCCTGGCCTGGTTTATTACCCCTCTGAAAGAAATCAAGGACAGAGTCTCCTTGAGCCAAGGAACAGCTTTTAGGGAAAAAAGGGACTAGCTTTGTGATAGTAGCAACAGCCAAATTTTCATTTACTGATGAAGAATCTTATTGAAACATTCATCTCTCTTGTTTTATTATATCAAGGCACCCCAACTGGAAAGGGGAATAAAACTGGGTCTGGTGTTAACTTTTTTTTATTTGTTCATGGATGTTGACTTCACTGACTAGGCCAACATTCCCTAATTGTCCTGAAGTCAGTTAAGAGTCAGTGACATTGCTGTGGGTTTGGGGTCACCTGTAGGACAAACCAGGTAAGAATGGCAGAATTCCTTCCCTAAAGGACTTCCGTGAACCAGATGGATTCGACCAATTGGCGATGGTTGCCATTAGGCTGGCTTTTTATTCCAGATCTTTTTTTAAAAAATTGAATTCAAATTTCAAAGCCATGTCCTGAACATCAGCCTGGGGTTCTGGATTACTAGTCCAGTGACCTTACCACTACACCACCAACTCCCCCAACTTGGATTAGTTGCAGCTCAAGTTCTTTCAAGCTAGAAGATAGGGAATCGAGCAATTGCCTCAAATATGGGCTGCTGCTCTGGCCTGTAAACTGACAGTTATATTTAGTAAAAATAGAAGCAAAACACTGCAGATGCTGGAAAACTGAAAAAAAAAGGAAATGCTGGAGGAACTCAGTGGGTCTGGCAGCATCGGTGGAGAGAGAAACAGAGTTAACATTTCAGATTTAATGTGTATTTTGTTTTGGAAAAACAAGAAGAGTCAAATATGTTCCAAAACATTAACTCTGTTTTTGTCTCCACTGACACTGCCAGACCTGCTGAATATTTCCTGCATTTTCTATTTTTATGATTATTTTTAGTTACTTTTTGTTTAATACTTAATTATTTAATTCTATACTCATTTATCATTAGAAAATTGCTAGTTATTTTAGAAACCTGATAATATCTTATTCATTCATGGTACGGGGCTATCACTGAATTATAAGTTGGAACTGATGACAGATATAAGGACAAGTCTGTTGTGCCAAAATATTCCCCATTGTGTGGCTGAGCTGAATAGGAATGTCTGATCCTTGAAACCATCTTTGTACAATGTTAAAGTTAGTTAAAGGAGGCTTTTCAGAACATAACAGTTATTGACAGTTATAGCTTAGAAAGGCAAAGGGTCTGCGTGAATGTCTGGTGATTCCCACTGGAAACGAATAGTTAAAGGTGAGATGACAGTCCACTGTAATGTACTCATTACCTGGAACACTCTGGCTAGGTCTGCCTTTGTGTGGCTGGTGTGCAGAGTTATGGGCTGAGCAATAGAGAAGTAAGAAATGTTGGTCTTCATGTGGCTGCTTTGAGAGCTATACATGACCTTGACAAATGAACTAGCTTTGCATGAAGCCAGTTTGAGAAACCCAGTAAGGGAAACATCATGTGAAATAAGTGTAGGTTATTTGGCTCTTCGAGCTTACTCTACCATTCAGTAAGATTGTAACTGATCTTCTATCTCAGTTCCAACGTCCAGCCATATTGTCATATCCCTTAGTATCTGAAAATCTACCCACCACTTTCTTAGATATATTCATTGACTAAGCATCCATCACTCTTGAGGGTAATTTGAAATATTCATAACACCTTGAGTGAATAAATTTCTCATCTCAATCAAAAATAGCTGACCCTTTATTTTGAGACTGTGACCCTGTGTTCTACATTCTACAGCTAAGGCAAACATTTTCTAATGTAAGGCCTGGTGTACTCAATTTCTTTTTGTAGGACAAACCTTATTCCAAAAATGGTCAGACAAACCTTTGCTGCCCTAAGGAGTGCAACAGTATCATTTTTTATGTAAGGAAACCAAACTTGCCCACCATATTCCAGCTCTAGTCGCACCAGTGTCCTATACAATTGCGATAAAACGTCTCTGTATTTGTACTCCAATTTCTTTACAATGAAGATTAAAGAAGCAAAAATATCTTGGCTCAGACAGAGATCAAATTTCTCAAAAGTTGCCAGAAGCAGTGCTGTGTAAAAGAATTCTTTTATATCCGCCTTGCCTATGTTCTTTTTCCACATGATGCACTTTTAATTTCATGCACAATGTGTTTAAGCTGAGTCCAGTGCAATACAACAGCTTTGGGTCAGCTGAATTATTTCTGAATTAACCACTTGTGGCTATTGTGAAATGATCAAGGAAGACAATGACAGTGAATAGAAATGGATTTCAGCAGGCTTCATGCTGATCAGCATTAGTTCAGAGTCAACCCCTCTTGTGGTCCCCATCTCTAAAAATAGAAACACACATACTGAAGGTGCTGATCCCTGAGGTTTGGAGTATTTGCAGAGTGGCCAAACCATGCCAATGGTGAATGTTTAATTGGTTGTTTCACCACTGAATGCCTCACAGCTTACCTTAATTGTCTCTTCACAATAATTTCCCAGTACATATGCTTTCTTGAAAGGATCACTGGATTGTAATCATGGGTAGAAATCCAGATTGATTTTAACAGAACTCCCCTGCTCCATCCCCTGTCAGGATCAATAACTATTGGAATCCACAATCTGACCCTAGTCAATATCCCCTCAAAATTATTTGTTCATTTGAATCTTAAAGGGGACAAATTCTGGGCAGCATCTACCAAACCTTCTGGGTTGTTGTGTGACTGCAGACATGGAAAGCTTACATGGAAATGTTGCTTTCGGATTCCAACCCACTCATTCTGGGTGTCATCCACACTGCTGCCTCCATACCCCATTCAAAACTGGCTCATTGCAAGGCATGCTGCCACCAACCCCTTCCCCCAACCTTTCTGCACCTCCCACCCATATTTGAAAATGTTTGGTTTGAATTATTATGACTAATATTTATGGGATTTTTTTATATTGACTTTAGACCTCAATGTTCTTTGGTTTATAAGCAAATAAATGTATAATTTATAACATCCAAACAGACAGTTTGAATAAAGATTTTTTGTTGTTTATCTCTGTTTGGTGAACAATTTGGATATTTTTTTTAAATAAAGTTTTATTAGAATTTTTGTAGTGTCCTGTCTTATCTTCACATTATATCAGACAACTCAGAGATGTCACAAAGCACTTCCCAGATCTTTCAATACATTTTGAAGTCAACTCATTGTTGTACAGACAAGCATAGCAGCCACTTCGGATACAATATGGATGCTACGAATGTAAGTGAGGTGAATAATGAAATTCTGTTTAATGGTTTTGGATATGGAGGAACACTTTCCCAAAAGATCCAGTGGAACTTCCCCAATCTCCAGTTGGTGCTTTGGGATCTTTATTATTTGCCTCCATCAATTACAACAGGCTAATTTGACCTTGGGTTAGCATTGCACCCAAATGCTGTTTCTGAAAATACAGCAATCTTGCAGTATCAAAATGACAACATGTATAATTGACATGCACACTGGAACAGGAACACTTGAAATTAAGAAAAGGCATTTAAATAGTGCCTTTCATGATTTTCTGCATCATAAGATCCCAAAGTGAGTGACCATAGTCAAATAACTAGTCTCAACATTATTTGAGAAATAAGAATTGGCTAGGATAACAGGGAAACATCTGTCCTACTTTGAAATAAATGCCATTGCCGGCCATGGTTTTTAATCTCATCTCAAAGCTAACACCTCTGACAGTGCAGCATACAATGGGACTCAGTCTAAATTGGGTGCTCAGGGCTCTGGTGAGTGACTTAAAGAATAAATGAAAACATTTTCTCTGGTGATGGGGAGAAGTGGTGCAGCCAGGTCATTTACTGGAGATGTCTGGAGCACAGAAAGAACGGATGATATTGAAAATTGAACTCACTTGCAAGAAAGACACTGAGACAAAGAAACAGTTCAAAATTGTGATGAGAGCTTCATTTGGTAATGTAGTAAGGATGACAAAGGTTGCTGGTTGGATCTATAATGTAGGTCAGCATAAGTGGCCAGAGGTCACTTATTTCTGTTCGAAAACAAAATACAGATGTTGATGCTGGAATCTGAAATTAAAATAGAAAATGCTGGAAATACTCAGCATAAACCCCTCATCAGATCTTTCCAGCACCACATACTCCACTTTGTGACTTCTAGATTTGACAACTATGATCCTGCATTGTTGGTCTTCCATCTTTCATTCTCCATAAACATGAGCTCATTCAAACGTCTTCCTGAATCCTAGCCTGCAACCAGCCCTGTTTCCCAATCTCCTGGATGCTCACTGCATTACATTGGCTCCTGGGTCTGACTGCATTTATTAAATGCAGTCAACACAGCTTTGTGAGGGCAGGTCATGCCTCACAAACCTTATCGAATTCTTTGAGGATGTGACTAGTAAGGTTGATGAGGGTCGAGCTGTGGATGTGGTGTGTATGGACTTCAAGGCATTTGATAAGGTTCCCCATGGTAGGCTTATTCAGAAGGTCAGGAGGAATGGGATTCAGGGGAACATAGCTGTCTAGATACAGAATTGGCTGGCCAACAGAAGACAGCGAGTGGTAGTAGAAGGAAAATATTCTGCCTGGAAGTCTGTGGTGAGTGGTGTTCCACAGGGCTCTGTCCTTGCCCCTCTATCGTTTGTAATTTTTATTAATGACTTGGATGAGGGGATTGAAGGATGGGTCAGCAAGTTTGCAAATGACACAAAGGTTGGAGGTGTCGTTGACAGTATAGAGGGCAATTGTAGGCTGCAGCGGGACATTGACAGGATGCAGAAATGGGCTGAGAGGTGGCAGATGGAGTTCAACCTGGATAAATGCGAGGTGATGCATTTTGGAAGGTCGAATTTGAAAGCTGAGTACAGGATTAAGGATAGGATTCTTGGCAGTGTGGAGGAGCAGAGGGATCTTGGTGTGCAGGTACATAGATCCCTTAAAATGGCCACCCAAGTGGACAGGGTTGTTAAGAAAGCATATGGTGTTTTGGCTTTCATTAACAGGAGGATTGAGTTTAAGAGTCGTGAGATCTTGTTGCAGCTCTATAAAACTTTGGTTAGACCGCACATGAAATACTGCGTCCATTTCTGGTCGCCCTATTATAAGAAAGATGTGGATGCTTTAGAGAGGGTTCATAGGAGGTTTACCAGGATGCTGCCTGGACTGGAGGGCTTATCTTATGAGGAGAGGTTGACTGAGCTCGGACATTTTTCAGTAGAGAAAAGGAGAAGAGGGGAACCTAATTGTGGTATACAACATAATGCGAGGCATAGATAGAGTCGATAGCCAGAGACTATTTCCCAGGGCAGAAATGACTAACACGAGGGGTCATAGTTTTAAGCTGGTTGGAGGAAAGTATAGAGGGGATGTCAGAGGCGGGTTCTTTACACAGAGAGTTGTGAGAGCATGGAATGCATTGCCAGCAGCAGTTGTGGAGGCAGGGTCATTGGGGACATTTAAGAGACTCCTGGACATGCATATGGTCACAGAAATTTGAGGGTGCATACATGAGGATCAGTGGTCGGCATAACATCATGGGCTGAAGGGCCTGTTCTGTGCTGTACTGTTCTATGTTCTAATGCTTCAATTTTAAAATTCACATCCAAATTTTTGAATCCCTCCATGGTTTTTCTATCCTTATCTCGATCCTCTCCCACAGCCCCCATGAACATTCAAGGATCTCTGCACTTCATTTGAGCATCCCTCACCTCAGACACTCCATCATTGGCGAGCTTTCAATTGCTTGTGTTCCAATCGCTGGAACTCCCTTCTGAAGTATCTGTACCAACCTTGAAGAGAAGGCTGAGGGGAAAATATCATTTTCAAATTCTCGAGGGATCTGGACAGAGTAGATATGGACAAAACTCTTCTCACCTGCAGAAGTATAGATAATCAGAGGTCATAGTTTAAAAATCTTTGGCAAAAGATGCAAATGTGATGTGTGACTAGCTTGTTTTTATATGGTGTGCTGGAGGCAGGTTCATTTGAAACAAGGTATTAGATAAATATTTAAATAACGTGCAGACTTAATGGAAAAGGCAGCAAGTTGAGAACTAGAACAAACAAAACGGGCTGAATTCCCTCCTCCTGCACTGTAATAATGGAGATTCTTTCACTTCTTTAAGGCACTGCATAAACCTCACCTCCTTCATCAAGCTTTTGCTTCCCACTCTTAATCTCCAATGGCTGAATATTATTTTGTATGATTTAAACACCTGTCAATGTTTTACCATGTTAAAGGTATTTATAATACAAATTATTGACAGTAACACAGTGAAGACTGAGGGGCGGGGGGAAGAGAGAGGCAGTTTGCTATTTAGAAATATGCTGCATTTATTCACACCAGACATGAGCAGGTAGGGCTGAGATGGTGGTTGTGATGGGGACAGAAGATTGGACTGCAAACATTGAAAATGAAACAAGGCATAGAAGTCAAAAATCTTTTATTTATCGTGATAACACTGTTATATGCAAATAGAGCACATCTTGTAGCACACAAGTATGCTTTCACATGATGAGCATCACACCAGAAACACAGGGCAGGGTTACAAAGTGATAAGGTAAAGTGAACAGTGATAGGAAAGAAAAGAGAATAAGAGGCTAGTATAGTGACCACGCTTCCAGGCGAGGTAAATATAGAGGAGAATCAGGCAACGAGATTGATCGAGAAATCAAATTTATTGTCTTTCTGTGAAAGCTGCAACTTTCCTAAACTAGTCCTCATCGATTTGTTCAGTCAGGCTTGTAACATTGTAACTTATGCATAAACAATTACTATTTTTGATTCTTTCAGTGACATTGTAACTCTCAATTATTGTATGCAGGGATCTAGGCAGAGGGTGCAGGTTGTGGCTCATTTACAACAGCCATATACTGAAGTGATGAATGGTGAGATAAGCTCAAATGATATGTTTGTTGTTCACTCTCAGTTGTGTTCTTCATGAAGTTTCAGGATGCCAGAAATCTGAATACTTTCAAATTCCAACCCATTTTCATATTCCATTCTCCTTGAAATAACTCAATGCATTCTATTTGCAGCTACCTGAATAAATTATGAACAGGCCTGGAGACTTGTAATCCTCATTACCAGAGCTGCAGAACATCTGCAGTACTAATTTTGTTCTTCCTTCTGCTGCAGACAAGCCTGCTGTTGCCCAGACTCTGCTTGGTCTGTAATATTTTGGCACTCTGTCTAACACACTCTGAGTGCAATGAGCCAGCCTGACTTTCCCAAACAGGAAATGCTAACTCCTCAAAGAACTACACACTAGCACTACCTCCAAAGGTAATACAATTTGTGAAGGGAAATAAAGACATATCTCCTGTCAGTTGCCTTGTTCTATTGCATTCACAAAGCATTGATGTTCTGCAACAGGAGGTGGCTAGGTAAAGAGACAGAACCCCTATCCCAGCTTGGAAAAATGGACCCATATCATGTAATTTTGTACAACTTGTCATACATTTTGTGGAAATGATTCCATGTTTGCTGACTGATCTCGGGCCACTGCCATTTCCCTTCACTGTCTGTCTGAAGTTGCTCTTTGACCCTCACTGATATAGACACGGGACAAGTCATCAAACTGAAGAGAAGTGAAGAAAACCCAACTGAGTTCACACTGTATGATCATGAGCCTCATTTAGGCTCACATGCAATCCTATTGCAATGTTATCCAATCTTAGCTTGTTTCGCTGATTGTTCTTAGATGACTCTGTCCTCTGAATCCAATGGCTTTCTGTGTGGAAAAAGACAAGCAGGTTATCTTGCATAAGAAACAAATTGCAGGAAAAGGTCGGCAACATTGCATCACACTGGAAAACAGTTCACTTAGGGATTTCCATTGCACTGATGAAAATATTTGCAGAAATTTGCATGAATAGACCAGGGCTGTTTTCCTTAGAGTTAAGAAGATTGAATGGGCTTCGCCCGAAATGCCGATTCTCCTGCTCCTTGGATGCTGCCTGACCTGCTGCGCTTTTCCAGCAACACATGCTTCAGCTCTGATCTGCAGCATCTGCAGTCCTCACTTTCTCCTACTTAATTAGTGCCTACTAGCATTTCACAAGTTTTTAAATGACTACATGAAATGCCACAACATACAAGGCGACTGTCCAAGTGCTGCAAAATGTGATGAGAATGAAGATGGCTGATGCATCAAAGGGCCTTTGCCCCTGCCATTATATCTCCTTTGCTCAAACTGCACTGACTGACACCCACAGATATCTTGTCAAATAGCTATGAACATGCACGGAGTTAACTTTCAGGTAAAAATAAATGGAGTACTCCAGAGTGTGAATTTAGAGTTGAGTGTTTTGGTCTATCGTTGGCAGAATGATGGATTCTTGTGATAAACATTTTTTTCCCTCCAATATGACTGTGCCAAGGCAGCTTATCACTACCTCCAAAGGTAAAACAATTTATGAAGAGAAGCACAGACATACCTCCCGGTAGTTGCTGTGCTCGCAGGAAGTTGATGTATTGTAACAGGACATATGCAGGTAAAGACAGACAGCCCCTGTCCCAACTGGGTGCATGAATCAGACTTCCTCATGGCTCCTTCCAAGAGGACTAGGCAAAAGTGAGGACTGCAGATGCTGGAAATCAGAGTCTAGATTAGAATGGTGCTGGAAAAGCACAGCAGGTCAGGCAGAATCCGAGGAGTAGGAAAAAAATCCATGTTTCGAGCAAAAGCCCTTCATCAGAAATGAAGGCAGGGAGCCTCCGGGGTGGAGCAATAAATGTGGGCCCGGTGGGGGGGGTGAAGGGGGTGGGGATGATAGGTCAGAG